>NC_084744.1:30994902-31049986 GCF_033978785.1 Entelurus aequoreus | reverse complement strand
GGAGACCCCTGGGTAACATAGCACAAAGCATTTAAGCTTTGAATGCGGTGTTTTTCATTTTAAATTTAAAACATTTTTTTGTGGCTCCCATTATTTTCTTTAATTTGTGAAACTTGCCAAAATGGCTCTTTGAGTGGTAAAGGTTGCCGACCCCTGACATAGTGAAACCCATGATCTAAGTTACATTTAAACCAGTGTGGGTATAAATACATTTAATAATGTCAAATACAAATAAGGCAACAAGAGAAGTATCCCACTCTTCTCTTTTGTAAAGTAAATTTGTACAGCCGATATGGGCATCTACATCAACTATATGATTTGCCTGAGAAGCTGGACAGGACAAAAAACCAGTGTGGGTGGCACTGGGAGCAGGTGGATAAAGTACATTGCCCAAGGACACAACGGCAGTGACTAGGATCGAACCTGGAACCGTCGAGTTGCTGGCACGGCCACTCTACCAACCGAGCCACTCCGGCCTTAGAATGTATTACAATCTATCAAAATCTCAATAATTCAATGAATAATATTTTTATTTAGGAACTTTCTGTTGTAACGTGTTTCTGTCTACACTTTTGTTAAAATGTAATAATCACTTATTCTCTTTTGTTAAAATGTAATAAGCACTTGTTTTGTTGTTTGATACTTTAGTTTTGGCTGATAAATAAATAAATGATACCAAGTATCGGTCATACCGATGCAGATACTGATAATTACATTTTTCTTCACAATCATAATCAGACAAAAACACAGGATGGTGGTGTTAGAAAATCAATTGAATATTTAAATATGGCTCTGAATTAAAGCATTTGGTTTATGCCCTTAAAGTCTTCCTTATTTCCTGAGTTTGTAAACAATAACAAACTCAACAAAATATACACTACCGTTCAAAAGTTTGGGGTCACCCAAACAATTTTGTGGAATAGCCTTCATTTCTAAGAACAAGAATAGACTGTCGAGTTTCAGATGAAAGTTCTCTTTTTCTGGCCATTTTGAGCGTTTAATTGACCCCACAAATGTGATGCTCCAGAAACTCAATCTGCTCAAAGGAAGGTCCGTTTTGTAGCTTCTGTAACGAGCTAAACTGTTTTCAGATGTGTGAACATGATTGCACAAGGGTTTTCTAATAATCAATTAGCCTTCTGAGCCAATGAGCAAACACATTGTACCATTAGAACACTGGAGTGATAGTTGCTGGAAATGGGCCTCTATACACCTATGTAGATATTGCACCAAAAACCAGACATTTGCAGCTAGAATAGTCATTTACCACATTAGCAATGTATAGAGTGTATTTCTTTAAAGTTAAGACTAGTTTAAAGTTATCTTCATTGAAAAGTACAGTGCTTTTCCTTCAAAAATAAGGACATTTCAATGTGACCCCAAACTTTTGAACGGTACTGTGTATATAATATAAAAACCTTATACTTGGTATTGTTACTGTCAATTTTTGTATCGATCGGTCCACATTTGTTTAAATTTAAGAGCTTTAGCAGGGTTTCTGTGGGTCATTAAAAAGCATTAAAAGTCATTGAATTGCCTTTGCCTAAATTAAGGCCTTAAATGGTATTAAAAAGCATTAAATACGATGTCCAGAGGCATTAAATATTCATGCAATCGTAGGCCGGGACGGATATAAATGAAAATAAATCCAATAACTTAATACTTACCATCATCAATACATTGCTATGTCAGTATGTTTCCTTTTTGGTCTCTGGATTTTAAACTGGACTAAGAGGTCTCACTCTGTGCATCGCTCTCAGCACCTGAGCGTGTTTATTCCACAGTAGACTTAAATGAACAAAGTGAGCCTCTTGTCAGTTATTCACAATCTTTGTTTCGACTGCTTGCAATTTTCCTCTACACATTTTCCTATTGTTAGCGACACTCACTTTAATGTTGGAGATGGAACTAGTCATTTTGATACAACGCTGAAGTACAGGCCCCCATATAGCTGCCCGGGATATGCCTGTTATATGATTCTTTAATTTTGGGCCTTTTAGAATCAGCATGTCTTCGTCCATTCGCGTCAAGGAGGTGAAATTTGTTCTGAAAACCTTTGACAAGTTGACTTCATGTCCATTACCTACTCAGTGGCCTAGTGGTTAGAGTGTCCGCCCTGAGATCGGTAGGTTGTGAGTTCAAACCCCGGCCGAGTCATACCAAAGACTATAAAAATGGGACCCATTACCTCCCTGCTTGGCACTCAGCATCAAGGGTTGGCATTGGGTGTTAAATCACCAAAAATGATTCCCGACCGTGGCCACCGCTGCTGCCCACTGCTCCCCTCCCCTCCCAGGGGGTGAACAAGGGGGTGGGTCAAATGCAGAGGACAAAATTCACCACACCTAATGTGTGTGTGTGACAATCATTGGTACTTTAACTTTAGGACTTTTCAAAGTATATAATACCATCTGCCTTAAACAGAATATTTTACTTTGAAAGTAAACTGGATCATTTATTTTGTGTTTATGCATGACTTCCTGTCCCACACGAGCAGATTTTAGCTCAATTGAACCACCTTGTTGTGTAGAAGCCAGGTGGTGGAAACTGACACATTGACTTGAAAACAAATAACCGAACGAGTGGAAATTCCCAGTTACACTTACAAACGTTGCTTGGCGAGATAAATAAAGAAACCATACTTCAAGTTCAAGGCACAAAACAAAAGGAAATACACTTTCAACCCACAGCACTCGCAGTGAGCGAACTCGACCACAAGATAGCGTCATAGCAGAGACAACCATACGAAATACAGATTTACACTGTAAACGACCTAATCTTTTCTTCAAGTTTATACATCAGTAACTGACAATAAAATCACAGGGGGCGCTGGAGCCTATCCCAGCTGCACTCAGGCAGAAGGGAATTAATGGCAATAAAGATTTTAGACCATATTGCCCATCCTTTGTAAAAAGTGGTCTTCTTTAACTGTGAATAATGTTGTAAAGAGCAGTGTGTTTGTTTTCAGGACAATTCATATAACTTGTTATTTTAAGTACATGTAAACGCACTGAATGCCTCATGTGACTGAGCAAATCTGGACATTTCTCAAGCATGTTTGTCATTTTGTGTCCTGCAGACGTCTGTGAAGAACAACTTCTGCCTGAAAAACAGGAGTGTAGCTTCAGGATGGTGAAGGAGGATCCATCAAAGAGGAAGACGAGGCGCCAGAGATCCTCTGGCGTCTCCTTTTCCTCTTTGACACAGACCCTTCCCTGTAAAAAGGAAGAGGAAGAAGAGGAACACAGCATCAGTCAGGAGGGAGAGCATAATGAAGGACTGGTGGAGTTCCCAGTGACTGGTGTCCCTGTGAAGAGTGAAGATGATGAGGTCAAAGGTGAAAGTGAGGAGAAGAGAGAGGCGGAGCCTCCAAGCAGCAGCTCAACACAACACATGACAACAGAAGCTGATGTAGACCACTGTGGAGGATCACAAGCAGACAAGCTCTTAGCTCCACTATCAGATAGTGAGGACACAACGTCACACTCTCCTGACACTGATGATGAAGACTCTAAAGATGATAAGACATGTCACACTGACAACACTCACTTGAAATGTTCTCACTGTGACAAAACCTTTAAAAAACATTGTTATCTGAAAAGACACATGAGAATACACACGAGAGAGAACCCTTTTTCTTGTTCAATCTGTGGCTTATCTTTTACAAGGAAGGAAAATATGAAAGAGCACACAAGAACACACACACGAGAAAAACCTTTTTTTTGTTCAATCTGTGGCTTATCTTTTACAAGGAAGCAAACCATGAAAGATCACACAAGAACACACAAAGTGGAAAAACCTTTTTCATGTTCTGTGTGTGATTCAAGGTATAAACGAAGTCAAGATTTGAAACGACACCTGAAAAGACACACTGGGGGAAACCGTTTTAAGTGTTCTGTGTGTAATTCAAGTTTTGTCCAAGGTGAAAATTTGAAAAGACACATGAGAACACACACAGGAGAAAAACCTTTTTCTTGTTCAATCTGTGGCTTATCTTTTACAAGGAAGGATAGTTTGAACGATCACACAAGAACACACACTGGAGAAATAACTTTTTCCTGTTCAGTGTGTGATTCAAGTTTTGCACGAAGTCGAAATTTGAAAAGACACATGAGAACACACAATGGAAAAAAAGTGTTGAGTTGCAGTGTGTGTGATGAAAGATTCTCTCATGAGTACCAACTTAACAAACACAAGTGTGCTGGTGAGAACAGCAGCAGTAAAATAGAAAAGCGCCCCGCAGACCTCCACCAGGCCAAATCTCCCAGTAGTAAAGAATCCTTCAAAAGAAGGCTGAATCCAAATGATGATCGGGATCAACACCAAAATCTAATCACTTGTTCCTTATCCCATTTCTGACATGTCCTGAAAGTTTCATTAACATCTGACTATACTTTTTTTGTTATGATTCCAACTAAATGACAATTAATCAAGCCCCAAATCACTTTTAGTTACTTTTCAATTACTTCAATCACAAATATGTAAATATGTTTCTTAGTTACACATCCTGGAAAACAACATCCACACAACAGTTTATATTTATTATTCATTCTTACTAATGTATTTAGTTGTGTACTAACACATCAATCTGTATTTCTGCTAATATTTAAGTGATGATGATGTTATGGTTCAGTGTGCCCCTTCACAGGCTTGCTGTCTCCAAAACAAGTCTCCACCATGGTGGTGCCAGCGGTCCTACTACTTGTACTTGTACACTATACAATATAATTATGCACACCTTTTGTAAGATAGGCATTTTTGTTTGTACTAGCAATTTGAAACCAGCGCTGTATCCTTTGTATGTGACCTTGTAGAATAAAATGTCTGTTTTTTATGACTAATGATCTGATTCTTTGAGATGTTTTAACAAAAATAAAAGTATATTATTTCAATTGGTGCCGTGACCCAGATTGGCTGACACTGAGGACTCGAAATGTGTTATTTTGCAGGAAGATCTAGGCCCCTATTGTACTCAGTTTGTGCAATTAATCAAAGTTTATTGATAAAAGACTTTAACCACAGGTGCCTCGAAGGGCTGCATGAACCACAAGGACATCACTGGTCTGATGTCATGTCTCACAACGGTCGTTAATGACTTTGAGATGGTCCTCCTTGTGAGTCATGAAGCACATTGTCATCAGCGAAAGAGCCTTGAAGATGACTTTTTCTTGTGTGTTTGTCTTTGCAGTGAAACGTCTCAGATCAAACACGGATCTGTCTTGGCGGTATCTGATGTAGACGCCAATGTCAAGGTCCTTGATAGCATGGAGGATGACTTGTGTGAAGAAGAGGTTGAAGGTTGACACCATTACTGTTCCAAAAGCTGCCAGTATAGTCGCCGTTTGAGAGGGCCTGACCAATCATGTGATCGTGAGAGAGCCTTATCATCATTGTGAACTTTTCTGGGCCGCCCAATTTTGCCAACATAGACCAGAGTGCTTCACGATTCACTGTGTCAAAAGCCATGGTTAGCTCCACAAATACCTACAGGTGTATCAGTTGCTCAATACACTTTTCTGGGAGTTGGGGTTTCACAAATAACAGGTTAACGGTGATTCTGCACGGAAACCACATTGTGCTTCTGGGAGGCGATTCTCAGAAATGACATCCGTTAGGCTGTTTTAGCAGGACACGAGCTCGGCTCTTTCCAGCAACAGAGTGAAGCGATTTACCTCTGTAGTTACCACAGTCCAACTTTCTGTCCTTTTTTTAAACATAATATGACAAGGTCAGGCTACGTATCTCCTTTGTCCCAAATGGTTAACAGGATATTGTGAAATGCCTTGAAGGCTGTGGGTCTTAAGGCTTTGTACAGGTATGCCATTCTGAACTGGTGCTTTACCACAGCGTGTCTGGTCCATGGCAGTTCTCACTTCCCCCCAGTAGGAGGGAAGTACAAGCACACCTGAGTTGGCTTTTGTGGTATCTGTTGTAATGCCTCTTGGTCAACAGGATGTGGTCTGTTGAGGAACTGACTAAAGAGTTATTCCCAACGCCCACTGATACAAGATTTGCTCTTTAATTTGGTGGATGCATCAACAGAGAGAGGGTGTGCAGCAGGGGCGTCACTAGCTTTTAAGGACAGGGGGGGCTTAGCCCCCAGGAGATGCACAGGATGCGAGCGAACGTAGCGCACGAGCACAAAACTTCACAAACGGCTAACAAAGACTTAGAAATTATTCATTGTTATTATTATTTCAGTCGGCTTATTTTCAATCTGTGTTCAGTACAACAACAAACATGGGTTTGCACAGTGACATTTTGTTTACAGCATCAACAAGAAACTATTACTTGCATGTGCCTGGTGGCCATGGAGTGTATGACAGTCAAAGTACATCTAAGTCTCATTTAACACAGCCGAATGAAAGGAAAGTTACTGTTGATGTTGGATCTCAAATAATCCAGCAAAGGATGCCTGGACTCCCAATGGCTACTAATGTGAACAGTAATGCTTCAGCTTCTCAATTTACAACAAATTCACATGTTCAGATGCCAGTCATTAATGACAATAACAATTTGCTATCCATAATGGTAAGGCAAAATGAAATTTCTGCTCTACTGGCGTGACAACAGAACATCTCTCATTTGCCAAGGAGAGAGACCCAGGTGTTTGATGGAAATCCTCTTCAATATCATGCCTTTATGAAATCTTTTGAGCACAATGTTGAAGAAAGGACAGGTGACGCTGGAGACTGCTTGCACTTCCTGGCACAATACACAAGAGGACAACCACATGAGCTTGTTCAAAGCTGTCAGCGAATGCCTCCAGACAGAGCATATCAAAGGGCTAAGGCTTTATTGGAAGAGCATTTTGGGAATGAACAAAAGATTGCTTCTGCTTATTTGGACAAAGCACTATCATGGCCTTTGGTTAAAGCAGAGGATGCAAAATCTCTTCAAGCATATGGTCTCTTCTTAAGAGGATGTTGTAATGCGATGGATGACATACAGTACGTGTCTGAGCTTAACATGCCTGCGAACATGCTGATGGTGATCAAGAAGTTACCGTATAAGCTGAGAGACCAATGGAGGACGGTAGCTTGTGATATTCAAGAGACCCGTTCTCGAAGAGCTACTTTCCCTGACATTGTCAGTTTTATTGAACGTCAAGTTAAAATTGCAGCAGACCCTATATTTGGAAATATACAGGATACTCCAAAGACAATGCAAATCAAAAATGGCAGCAGAGATGGCTATCAGCGTCACACACGAAACCAAGGAAGTTTTGCTACTACAGTAACATCAGTTAATGGAAAGGCCCATGTGAAAAAGGTCGGAGCCCCACTGGACAAAAGGACCTGCTTGTACTGCAAGGGTGAACATGCGTTGGAGGTGTGCTCTCTATTGGTAGAGAGGGCACATAATGACAAGATCACTTTTTTAAAACAACATGGAGTTTGCTTTGGCTGTCTGTGCATAGGGCACATAAGTAAGGACTGCAGGAAGCGACTGTCATGTAAAACATGTGGAGTTAAACACCCTAGCATGCTTCATATTCATCCAAAGAACAAGGAGCAAGAGAAGGATCTAGCAGTTGCAGCAGGTACAAACACAGCGGTGGGCAGCTCTGTGGTAGTGGTCTCACTGGGGCCGGTGACCATGGCTGTAAGCTCTCTATCGTGCCAGTAAAGATCAAGTCCAAAAAGGGTCATCAAGTCGTGGAAACGTCTGCCTTTCTGGACCAAGGCAGCTCTGGCTCCTTTTGTACATCAAGTCTGATGAGCAAGTTGAATGTTTCAGTAAGAGGAACTAAAATTCTCTTACGCACTTTGGGCCAAGAAAAGATTGTAGGATGTTGCATTGTGTCAGATCTGGAGGTAGCCGGTCTGGAAAGTGATCTCTACTGTGACTTGCCAGATATGTTTACACAGAAGAAAATGCCTGTGTGCAGGAGCAACATACCACGGGAGCAGGATCTGGTCAGATGGCCATATTTGCGTGGAGTACACCTACCTGAAATTGATGCAGACATTGAACTGTTGATCGGCTTAAATGCACCAAGAGCTCTTGAACCAACAAAGGTGATTCCAAGCAAAGAAGGAGGGCCGTACGCTGTTCAGACCATGTTGGGATGGACTGTCAATGGGCCAATGTGTGGTGAAGCAGACTTGGAACAACCCAACATTACTGCTAACCGCATCTCTGTGGTGAAACTGGATGAACTGTGGAAGCAGCAGTTTCAACTAGACTTCCCTGAACGCAGCCACGAAGAGCAACTGGGTCCATCAAGAGAAGATGGCCAGTTCATGGAAATGGTGAAAAGCTCTGTTGAGCTGGTGGATGGTCACTACACCATTGGTTTGCCTTTAAAAAAGGGAAATGTGTGCATGCCTGATAACCGCAAGTTAGCAGAGCAACGCGCCTTGAATTTGAAAAGAAGGTTCCAAAAGGATGCCTTATTTCATGCGGACTACACCATGTTCATACACATCATTATCTGCGGTTATGCTGAAAGAGTGCCTGTGGAAGATATGGCATGTAACCATGGAAAAACTGGAATATTCCACATCATGGTGTATACCATCCGCATAAGAAGAAAATCAGAGTGGTGTTTGATTATGCTGTGTCATTCAAAGGTACATCACTGAACACACAGCTGCTGCAGGGATCTGATCTTACAAGTTCATTGATTGGAGTCATAGCCAGAATCTGGAAAGTCATTAACTCCACTTTGAGAGTACAAACTCTGGATGAATACAGCCTCCACACTGTGCTGTGCGAAATCGAAGCTATTCTCAATAGCAGACCAATAACAAAGGCATCCACAGATCCTAATGACCTAGAGGCTCTAACTCCCAACCATCTTCTCATCCTCAAGGGTCAGCCATCTTTTCCACCTGGTGTTTTCCAAAAGGATGACTTGTATGCTGTGCGTAGATGGAAACAAATCCAGTACATGTCCAACCTGTTCTGGAAAAGATGGACAAAGGAATACCTACCGCAGCTTCAGGAGCACCAAAAATGGAATAAAATCAAGCGCAATTTTGTTCCAGGAGACATTGTGCTTGTTGTGGATAACTCTGCACCTCGCAACTCTTGGATTATGGGGAGAGTTGTCAAGGTTGTTGAAGATAAAAGAGGACTTGTTCGACAAGCCCCGATCAAGACCAGGACAAGCTTTCTGGATAGACCTGTCACTAAGATGTGTCTGCTTCAGAAAACCGAGGACATCTGATGGGATTAATTGTTGACAGGACTTGACTTTGAATATGACTTGTGACACAGACCACACTCTGTCTAGGCTCTGAAAGTTCTGGAACCTCTGGCCTAGTGACACTTTCATATATGTGAAGAACCTGCTCGTTCAAGGACATTGAAAATGAACTGTTGTTATAACTACTTTGATTTGATGTATGTTACATTTAATATTTCCGTGCTGCTACTATTGTCCAGTAATTATTATATTATAATAATTAGGGGCCGGAATGTAGAGGCAGGGATTTGTTTCTCACTTGTCACCTGGGATAGTGTGTGTGGCAATGTGTGTGGGCGGAGTGTGTGTGGGGCTGATTGCTGAATATATAACACCTGCACCTCTCTGTGAATTGTTTGGCTTGTATGGAGAGAGTGTGAACCTGGGTGCTGTTACTTCTGTTGACCGCAAAGGGATCGCAAAGGGGTCGCAAAGGGACCGCAAAGGGATCGCAAAGAGAACGCAAAAGGACAGCAAAAGGACCACAAACCATCTGAATGTAATGTATTGTATTTTTACTCAAAGGGAAAATAAATCACCCTCAAAACAGCAGTAATGACTTCATGTTGCATCCTTGGACCCAGCGTGTCAGACAGAACCCTGCTTTCCACTCTCAGTGACTAATTACTTTCTGATAGTCACACTACAAATAGCTTCACACAACCATTAAGCATGAGTGGAAGAAAGGTTTTTGTGTTATCATTCATATTCTCCGGAGAATGGCCAAGAAATCATAAATTCTCCCAGGGTATGTAAACTTATGAGCACAATTGTATATATATATATATAGAGAGAGAATGTGGACTGGATTTTGAGTGATGTGGGCATTTTCTATATGAACAAGTCCAAGGACCGCAAGCAAGGTCGCAGATAAAATGCGGACTGGATTTTGAGTGATGTGGGCATTTTCTATATGAACAAGTGGAATGGATTGGATACCGACACACTAAAGGGGCTCTCTACCTTAAGCTATGAAGTGAGGGGAAACTGAGTGAATAATGACAGGTTATATGATTATTTATTTAAACTCATATTCGGGCCACTTTATAATGAATATGTCGGCATGTATTTAAAAAAATAAAATAAAATAAAACTAACAACGGCAATGGTGTGCAGTGCCCCCTTTGGCTGGACCGAAGATGGCTTTGAGATGGCTGAAGAGTATTTTGGAGTTCATAGAGTCTGCCTCGCGCTGGATTTCCTCAGCTTTTGACTCACACCAAATGTCTTGCATAGAGCAAAACTCTCTTCAGATTTTGGCTTGACAGTCTTTGAACCTGTCATGTCCGGATCCACAGGTCGCATCAAGTCGCGCCTGTAAAGCCATGTCGTACTCATCAAACCAGTCTTTGTGAATTCTCTGCTTCTTGCCAAACACAGCTTGTGCAGTCGCTGTTACTACGTCCCTGAACTGGGTCCATTTGTATGGTGTATTTCCTGTAAGGGGTTATTTTGAATCCAAATCTTGGTCCAAGCTGGCGGGAGAGTGAAGTTTGGCTGTATTAAACCATGCTTTAGTGACCTTAGCCTATACTTTCATCTGGTTCTCATTGGGCTAAATCTGGAACCTTGGTTATTAGTTTTCCTGCCATCTTATGTGTCTAAACAATAAAGTTCCATGAATCCTTCAACTCCCCCACCCGGATACTCCAATTTTAGATAATTTTCTTACTTTCAAGGTTATCCACAACCTTGCCCCGTCATATCTTCATATCTTTGGAACTTTAAAAGTATTGAAAACATGACGTCTTAGAAGGACATACTTTTTAGTACTTTTGGGGAGTTGCTGCTAGATGTGCAACATGTGCAAGTAAGACCTATGCTGACCCACAGCATGTAGCAAATCAAGTAGATACATTTAATACAGTTATTTATGTCAGGAGCTGGAATGCAGCTTAGCTACGAGACCCCAAAGATGCAGAGACGGGAGGCAGACGCTGAGTAAAATGATAATATTTAATACAAACAAAAGGTGCACTTACATGAAGGGAAGAAAAAACAGAAAACTCCACCACAAAAGGAGTGGGGGAAAACAAAAGAAGGCGAGTGCAGAAGTAAATGGGCAAGAGACGGAACTCATTTTGTACCAGGAACAACACACGCACACGAAGCAATGATCCGACGCTGTCTGGTTGACAATCTGGACTGAAATAGGAGACTGATTGGCAACCGGGTACAAGTGTGTCCCGTTTGCATACTGTATCAGGCAGCTGGTGTGGAAGCCTGTGAACAGTGCACAAAGAAGTGAAAAATACCAAATAAGGGCACAGGACAGGAACTCTTATACCACATACAGAGAAAAAGCAAACAAAAGTCCAAAACAGCTACAAAGATCTAACAATTTCCTCACTTTCGGACAAAGATATCGACCGATATTCTCTCTGGTTGGTGGAACCAATCAGATGTTAGGACCCGCCCACTGACTTTGATGGCTGAGTTTGAAAGATAAAATACATTTATGTATTTAATTCAATTTTAATGAATTATAACATTTAAGTAATAATTCAAAGATGTATTTATTTGTTTAATTTTGTCCCATTTGACCCTCCATATTTTTGGAACACCAAGACTTCCACAATATGGACTCATTTAGCCTTTTCAAATCAAGAACACACTTATTCCAGGATGCTTATTCACCTTAATTTGAGCTATTTGTAGTTTTTTATCTAAACTGACATTTTCTGTTTTATATTGTTCAATGTTGTAATGTTTGTATCGTCTCTAGAAAAGCACCTTATAAATAACATTGATTATTAATATTCGTATTATTCTTAAACAGAGGATTTGGTCCTTTTAGATCATCTCCAACCTTTTTTTTCTTCCTAAGAACTACTCATTTTTTGTCATGTTTATTTTCATAGCTTCTTTCAAGCCAAACAAAGGAAATAAGCTTCTTTTGTCGGAGCACATTTGTATCACTACTAGAGGTATTTTGCAGAGGTGGGACCAAGTCATTGCTTTGCAAGTCACAAGTAAGTCTCAAGTCTTTGCCCTCAAGTCTCGAGTCAAGTCCCGAGTCAAGACAGGCAAGTCCCGAGTCAAGTCCAAAGTCAAGACTGGAAAATCTCAAGTCAAGTCACAAGTCCTGCATTTTGAGTTTCGAGTCCTTTCAAGTCCTTTTGACCACAGACTAATATTTTTACACAGATTGTGTATGCTTTTAAACCGCTGTATTTATTTATTAAAACAAGTGCATTTGAAATAGCAGGAAAGAAAATAGTACTGACATTGCAATTCATAATAGCACTATTAACCAGTCATTTTAATAGTTTAAACAATTTTAAACATTTAACTCATTCCTTTACAGAATAAACACATTTGCAAAAACAAGTGCAACTGTACTTATTTGTACAAAAGTGTTAACATTGTATTTCCATGGCATATTGCATTGTAACTAGTTCCACAGCAGTTTCTATTCTGTTCTTACCTTATCTCATTGATCTCATCTCATACTGTATGTGTGTTGATGTGTGTGTACACATGAAAAACATAACAAATACATGAACATAACAATGAACAGAGTTGTACTTTTTAGATGTCAGGGCCCTATGCAATATGTACACATATTCTTAATATAGTATATATTTTAACTGACCTTTATTTGACTAGGTTTGTCTTTTTGTAGGTGGCTAAAATACGCGGTGCTGCTGACCGCCGTCTAACGTTATGTTACTGTGTGTGATATTTTGACTAACGTAACGTTATGTGTAGGTACCTCATGCAACCCTGCTTAAAAAATCACTTGACAAAAAGTATGAATAAGGTAGCAAACTGCAGTGGACGCAACATATTGCCGTGTTTGAAATGACGTTATAACCATAAACATCTTATAAGTAGACGCAATATTGGTTGCTGTGACGCGAGCAATTTGCATCTTGAAGTGGTGATGAGGAGCCGGCGAGCAGCCTAAACTGACAGTTGACAGGTAGAAAACAAAGATGCCGGGCTGGTGTTCAGCGTTTTCCTGCTCAAATGAGCGGACTGTTGAAAATAGGAATCGGGCGATTACTTTTCACAAGTAAGATTTAACATTAATGTACTATTGGTTGTATTTTATGAAAATAACATTACCACAGAGTTGAGAAGGAGCAAAGATCTTCAATATTTGTATGTGAAAATCACAAATAAATCTTCTGGGGGAGGATGACGCCCCTACAGGGGTTTGGTTTACAAACTTTCTGCCCCACCTAAAACAAAATTCACCAGCCGCCATTGATTATAATGCATTCTCATTTTAGGCAAAATATAAGACAATACTTTCTTAACAGTATAATTGTAACCAGGAATAAGTCTTCAAGTAACAATATTCAAATACTAACATTGTTGGGTAAAACAGAATTTGGTTTTATTCTGAATCCAGTGAAACAGATTGGTGGTTTTAGCTGATATAAAGACTTTCAGGTGTTTATATATGTTTAAGTATTTGGCAGACGCTTTTATCCAAAGCGACATACATAAAAAATACATATATAACAATCACTGTAAACATGATCATTTAAGGGAAGAATGTAATACAAAATATCAATACAAAGTGTCACGACAGAATAAACTCTCTGCTGCTGCAGCAACAGAGATACGGTCTATAAGATATATAGATATCTAATGTATTCATACATTGTTTATGTAGCATGTATATATAACGTAATCATATTGTTTCTTCAATTTAAAAATAGCTGACCGTTTTTTCCCCCCTTCTCTGGGATTATATTCCCAGTTTTAATCTCGGACGTCTGGTCACTTATAGCGTATAAGAATATTCTATTACTGTTAAGCAAACTATGAATAATAAAACATGTGTCCGTTATCATAGCTACATGTATGACAAAAAAGCGCGTGAAAATGAGTGGCATTCAGTGAGGTAAAATGAATTAAATGCGTTGACAGTTCATTGCTCCTGCCAAATGAATTGCACTGAGTGTAGCGGATCACCACTCCAAGATGGCGGCCCCGCGTCTCGTCTGCGCCAGTAGGCAGTAGCGCTC
The DNA here is from genome assembly GCF_033978785.1 of Entelurus aequoreus. NCBI lineage: Eukaryota > Metazoa > Chordata > Actinopteri > Syngnathiformes > Syngnathidae > Entelurus > Entelurus aequoreus. The sequence continues at coordinate 31,035,811 of NC_084744.1, read as the reverse complement.
GATGCTGTGTACCCTTATAAGATGTCTATGGTTATGACGTTAGCAGTGAGTTTCCAGCCTCACTGATTTAACTACAGAGCAAATAAAAGTCATGTTACTTAGCCAATAAACGTTAGCTTACATTCAAAACTTACCCTTCTTTGTGCAACTTCAAATGTCGAACGAAGTTGGAAGTTGTTGCGTCTCCGTCTGTTATATTCGAAGTGCCTGATTTGCATACGGCAATTCGTTGACCAAGTCGTAGTTTTTATACCCGAACGAAACCAACTTTGGTATAAATCTTTCTCACTGGCGCGTTGTTTGACAACTCTTGTTCATTGGTTGTCCTGCAATTTGATTGGATCAATGCTGTGTGATGAAAACAATGTAGATCTAATTTGATTGGCTGTTGTACTGAGAGCACACACGCTGACACGCAGCACACACGCTGATAGACAGACACGTACAAAATGAAAGCTACGGAGTGCTCCCAAATAACTTTTTAAGCTTTAGGTTTCGGGGAAAGTAGCAATTCATGTCAAGTCAAAAGGCTCAAGTCCAAGTGAAGTCACAAGTCATTGATGTTAAAGTCTAAGTCGAGTTGCAAGTCTCTTTACATTTTGTCAAGTCGAGTCTAAAGTCATCAAATTCATGACTCGAGTCTGACTCGAGTCCAAGTCATGTGACTCGAGTCCACACCTCTGGTAATTTGACAAAAATAAAGTATTTAGCGTTTTATTTGTATGAGCAGCAACATTTCAACTTTGACATTACAATACTGTACTGCCATCTACTGGTGACGTTTGGCTACTGCACGATAAATTGACGTGTAGGCGAGAGGCAGGAGCTTAGATTCACATTCACTTTGCCTTTTACCTCATTTTTCATTATCATCAGAATAAAACACAGGGCCAAAATGTATCGTTTAATTGGTGAATAGTATAAGAATATATACATCCTTTTAGTTAGTGAAACAATTACAACAGAATAATAAAATCAATCATTTTATTACAAACAACAGTTTCAACAAAGTCAAAAATGCAAAATAAATCTGGAAAATCAAAAAGTGATCACGCTCCTGATTGACTACAAAGCTTTGAGTCTTCTGCGCATGACACATCTCGCGAGAGCAGAACAATCTTAGGCGAGAGTAGAACCGTCTTGTAACGTCAAGCTTGCCAACTGTCGTGAAAGCACATTGACGCAGAAAGAAGCGAAAAAGACGCTAATTAGTCAGTTATTATTTGTTCTTAAGTTTGTAAAAATTGTATGTCGTATAAAATCCATCTTTGAGTCTTTATTTCAGGAAAAAAATCGTCTCAGTGCGCGAGAAGCTTCTAGTGCTAGCTAGTTTAGCTTGCTAGTTAGCTTAGCTTGTTAGCTGCTAACAAAGAGACGCGGACGTTATCAACACATCGCTAAGTAGAGATCAAATGTGAGTGTCAAGTGTTGTGATTGTGTGAAAATGTGCGAAAGAACGATAGCAAAGTATGAGGAGGAACTTTGTCCAACAAAAGAGGAGAAGGAGCGACAACATCAACTACTGGACGCTGTTTTCAAGAAACATCAAGTTGTGTTACACAGAACAGGTTTGTTTACTTCTTACTCTCACATATTTACTAACTTTATATTTCATTATTAACACTTTCCTTCAATAGGAAGATGCTTTGTCTTGTGGGGATGATGCAATGCTTTGATTTAGATTCTTCATGAAAACGAGACAGTTTGAGGTTGATGTTCCTCTCAGTTTGTAACAATGTGTGATTGATTGATTGATTGAAGGACTTATGAGAAGTTTGCATAGGAAAGGGTGCAGTTTCATCACGGTACACATTCACTGCTACAAGAAAGCCTGAGCTGGTTTCAGTTGAAATATTTGTTCGCTCACACAGACAGAACATAAAGTATGCAGAAAGCAGCATTTAAAAGACAACAGTACTGCAAGAAAATCAAAATAAAATTCAAGCAAAAGGCTTTCTCTATTTTCAGTTACAAGTAGCCGCAACCTGTAATGTCTTTTAAAAGAGTTATAATGGTGAATATATTTGGAAATATCTAGACAGGTACATGGGTATTTTAGTGGTATGGTGTATCTTGTACACCAAACCAACTGCAAGAAGATGTACTCTGTCACCTACCAAGAGCCTCCCTACGTTAAGGAAATGGTTTGCGGAAAAGTGAGCCCGAGATGGACGGTTGAGTAGAAGCCCAATCATTTTGTTTTGTGCTGTCTGGAGTTTGTTTTTCGGGGCTTTTAAGGCGTCACAGTACCAAACATGAACTCTGTAGTCAAAGTGGGGTTAAATGAGGGCTTGTGTTAGAGTCTTAAGTTTATTCCTGCCCACCAGTGGGGTGATCCTATTATGTAAGAACTAGGGTTGTACGGTATACCGGTATCAGTATAGTACTGCGATACTAATTAATCATATTCGGTACTATACGGCAACTAAAAAGTATTACTTCTCTGATTGCGTCAATACTTTTTGGCATCACAACATCTTCTTTTGTTTAAAAAAAAAATTATATTATGTTTATAAACTGAGGAAATATGTCCCTGGACACATGAGTACTTTGAATGTGACCAATCTATGATCCTGTAACTACTTGCTATCAGATTCATTTTTTTTTTCTTTATTTATTTATGTATTTCAGGCAATGACATAAAGAAGTACAAGTTGACAAAACGGCAGCACGGTGGTAGAGGGGTTAGTGCGTCTGCCTCACAATATGAAGGTCCTGAGTAGTCCTGGGTTCAATCCCAGGCCCTGGATCTTTCTGTGTGGAGTTTGCATGTTCTCCCCGTGACTGCGTGGGTTCCCTCCGGGTACTGCGGCTTCATCCTACCTCCAAAGACATGCACCTGGGGATAGGTTGATTGGCAACACTAAATTGGCCCTAGTGTGTGAATGTTGTCTGTCTATCTGTGTTGGCCCTGCAATGAGGTGGCAACTTGTCCAGGGTGTACCCTGCCTTCCGCCCGATTGTAGCTGAGATAGGCTCCAGCGCCCCCCGCGACCCCGAAGGGAATAAGCGGTAGAAAATGGATGGAAGTTGACAAAACATAATAGTATAAATGAATATAGTGCATGCTGGTCCAGTTTTGCCTGTAACAATAATTTGTATCAACAATGTAGGAATAATGAATATACCAACAATATAGACAACATAGCAATAATGGCAAGGAAACATTGAGCACATGTTAACACTTTGAGACAGAGTATAGCAGCAGGTCAAAGTAAAGACCCTCATCTCTATATTTGAACCAGACCTCATGTTTGTATAATAGTTTAAATTGATTAATAGTTTGGCATTGCTTGTGTTGTACATACTTGTCAATACAGCTACATATTGCTGGTCCAAACAAAACGCTGCTCTCCACCCAAAACATGTTTGTTTAGTTTTGACTCGGTTTGGGATTGATAGCAAGATTTGCAGTATCGCCTCAAGGCACTTCAGTGCTAACAGTGGAGCAAAAGTCCAAAGAGTTAGATCCCAATACTTCCGCACAATCCGTGACGTCACGCGCAAACGTCATCATACCGAGACGTTTTCAGCCGGATATTTCCCGGGAAATTTAAAATTGCACTTTATAAGTTAACCCGGCCGTATTGGCATGTGTTGCAATGTTAAAATTTCATCATTGATATATAAACTATCAGACTGTGTGGTCGGTAGTAGTGGCTTTCAGTAGGCCTTTAAATAAAGGAGGAGTGAACATCCCAGTAAACAAAGTAAAGACTTTATAAACAAGTTGTAACAACGTTCACGACACATCACCTGCTGCAAAACATCAAATAGTTTTCTCCTTCGCTGTATACTTTTAGTATGGAGACAAGTGTCTCCAATATTGTCCACACCTGTCTCCATCCAAACACAGCAGTGTCTCTTAAACGCATGGCGGGAAGTGAGGGAAAATGAGGTTAAACCAAGCGCTTGGCTCCATTTACTCCGAGGGTAAATCTCCGCAGCAAAGTCGGTGTCGTTGGTCCGCCATGATTATCAAGCCAAACGACGCTAGTGCGCATGCACCTGACTGTGTTGCCGAAAATGCATTAATAAATGACGGTTTTTCGGTTATTACAAAATTAAACGGTATTACTAACCGTCGGGAATTATCGCAAATTATCATTATACCGTTTACTGTTACATCCCTCGTCCATTAACAAGTAAAAAGTCATGGGTGGTCACGGCATGTACTTGCCGCAAATGTTGGTCAATTGTTGGGGCATTACAGCAAATGACAAGGGCGGTCAGTTTTTTTCCCCAATTGTTTTTAGTTCCATTTTTTACCTTTTACACTTATTTTACTACCATTTAAGTGTGTGCTTTTTGTGTCAAATACAAATGTATAAAATGTTTTTTAATTAAATGCAGAATCGCTCACATTTTTTTGTGCAACACATCTTTGGACAATTTTGACCAGCACTTTGGTTCAAAGCATAATAATTGTGTAAATGCATCAACAAGTACATTATGCTTGTGTAAGGTGCTTTTTTGAAACCTTTATTTTGTTAGCGCAGTCAGACCTATTATTGTGAAGGGGGAAGTGTGTTGCTGTTCTCAGCTCGATGTGTGGAGGCGACAGTTACGACTGCTGTCCTGTTTGTACATTAATCCTACATGGATGATGTCGTTCACAACAACACAAGCAGATGAGATGTGTTGTGGGTATATGGATTTTCCTTGCTAGCTTTAGCTTCGTAGTTTAGTCACTATTTTGAATGACCGCCACAAGGACGGGACGGTTGCGTGTTTAGAGGATGAATGAGTGGTCCAGAACACATTATTTTCCCTAACAAATGTTGCTTCTCCTCACAATGACAACATTTCTCTTACATTTATGTCAATTTTCCTGTTATATTGTGCAATGAACAGCAGATTTTGTTATATTAGCCAATTCTGTGACTCCGTAAGTCAATGTTGAAATAATATGCCTTATTTTTTTGTTGAGTTCAGTGATTATTGATTGGATTATTACTTTGGGAAGGTGAGAGAAGAAGAGTTGTGGTCTTGTGAGAATTGTCTCGTTTGTCCATCCTAGGCCACCGTAGGTCACGTGGGGTGCATCACCAGACTTGCTAATGTTAGCTGCTCATGCGTGTTGGATTGGAGACGGCTGAGGGGAGTGGTGGAGTCGTGTATGAAACAAGCTCAGTTTCCTCATGAACGTGACGTGATGATGTCTCATAAGGACTACACGCCTACAGTCACAAAAGAATGGCAACGTTTGGGCCCAAAGACCCGCTTTATTTTTGCCGTATTGAGGCAGCGCTTTTTTACGCTTTCGGACCAAACGAACAAAATAAGACTTTTTGTATGCAGTTTGAGAGCCGCAGCCGGAGAAAATAAACACACAGTGTATCCATGACTGCAAAGTTCATTGACCGTTTGTTTGATTGATTGACTAATGTTTTAATACCTCTGGACATTGAATTTAAATATTTCTGTCAATCACACAAACATGCTCGTGGGGGAGTTTTCTGTGTCTACGTACCATCGACACATCCGTACATTTTTCCAAGTTGCACAATCCCCACATTTTTCAACCTATTCAAACCAATCCAACATCAACACATTCCACTCATCCTGGTCATTCAAACTAACACTTTCCCAAGTTCCAAACCAAATTCCGGTTTTCCTGGAAATTCAAACTCTTCAACATTTAAACTATTTCAACATTCAAACTATTCTTACATTCATACTACATTCTGTCAGCATTTCAGTTCAAATTCAGCATTAGAGCATTCACATGAAATTCCTTGAACAATTGCCTCATCTACTTATTATAATTATTATTATTATTAAATGTAGTTTACCATATTGCTGAAAATTTTAATTTCCCCTCGGGGATTAAAAAAAGTATTTCTGATTGTGATTGTGATTCTGATTGAATGTGTGGACTGCATGAACGATGCCTTCTCAGTTCTCACTCTAACGCAATTTGAGTGTCTTGGAAACGCACTAAATTAATATAATCCATTATTACTATTAATTATAAGGTAAACAAGTTATCTTTTGAAGGAGTAGTCAGTAATCTGATTACTTCTTCCCAGTTTAACTGTGGCGACACTATCTAAATGAAAGCAAAACAAATGCCATCTTTTTTGGCCAACATGTTGACTGTGCTCATGCTTTTTTTAGAGTAGACATGTCTCTAGAGATGAATGTGAAAATCACTGTAATTATTGTCCACCAGCAGAGGGAGCTCATCACCAGTACTACTGCGTGGAGGCTGGCATGTGGTACATTATTTCCTGTGTGTGTATGACTTATTCAGAGGGAGAACAGCACACTTTCACGTATGGCGTCTACCATTAAGGATTGCAGGAATTACTTTTAGGATGTTTTTATATGAATAAGGTGGATTGGACGGTGGCCTGGGAAGGCATTCCCCTGAAGGTCTTCTTCATGTGTCAGCTGGAAGTACCCTGACTGCTGTGAGGGGAAACTGATGAGATTGTGGGATCATATGTTGATGCAGGACAATGTCTCATGTGACTGAGCAAAGCTGGACTTTTCTAAAGAATGTTTGTTTTTTCCTGTCCCACAGACCTCGATGAAGAACATGTTCCTCATGAGCAGGAGGAAAAACCACAGTCCCCCCACATACACGAGGAAGAAGAGGTACCACATTCCCAACACATTAAAGAGGAAGACGAGACGCCACAGACCCATAGTGTTAAACTGACCCTTCACATTAAAGGGCAAGCCGAGGACCCACTGATCTTACACAGCAAAAATGAAGCGGAGGACCCACTGACCCCTCACTTTAAGGAGCAAGAGAACCAGCTGACCCCTCACATTAAAAAGGAAGCGGTGGACCCACTGACCCTCTACTTTAAAGAGGAAGAGGAGGACCAAGAGCCGCCGCACATTAAAGAGGAAGCGGAGGAACACTGCATCAGTCAGCCTAAATGGTTGGAGGAGTTCCCAGTGACTGGTGTCCCTGTGAAGAGTGAAGATGATGAGGTCAAAGGTGAAAGTGAGGAGAAGAGAGAGGCGGAGCCTCCAAGCAGCAGCTCAACACAACACATGACAACAGAAGCTGATGGAGACCACTGTGGAGGATCACAAGCAGACAAGCTCTTAGCTCCACTATCAGATAGTGAGGACACAACATCACACTCTCCTGACACTGATGATGAAGACTCTAAAGATGATAAGACATGTCACACTGACAACACTCACTTGAAATGTTCTCACTGTGACAAAACCTTTAAGAACCATTGCCATCTAAAAACACACACGAGAAGACACACCGGAGAAAAAACTTTTATCTGCTCAATATGTGGTAAAGGTTTTGTAGAAAGTCGCTATTTGAAAGTACACCTGAGAATACACACTGGTGAAAAACCTTTTATCTGTTCAATCTGTGGTAAACGTTTTGTTCTAAGTCACAATTTGAAAGTGCACATGAGAAGACACACTGGTGAAAAACATTTTTCCTGTTCAACCTGTGGTAAAGGTTTTACACAAAGTCAAGATTTGAAAGTACACATGAGAACACACACTAGTGAAAAACCTTTTTCCTGTTCAACCTGTGGTAAAGGTTTTACACAAAGTCAACATTTGAAAAGACACATGAGAACACACACTGGAGAAAAACCTTTTTCCTGTTCAACCTGTGGTAAAGGTTTTACACAAAGTCATGATTTGAAAGTACACATGAGAACACACAATGGTGAAAAACCTTTTTCTTGTTCAATTTGTGGTAAATGTTTTACAGAAAGTCAGAGTTTGACAAGACACAAGAGAACACACACTGGTGAAAAATCACATTCCTGTTCAATCTGCAACAGAAGCTTTTGTGACAGATCAAACCTTGTAGCACACATGAGAACACACACAAGAGAGAAAGTGTTGAGTTGCAGTGTGTGTGGTGAAAGATTCTCTTATAAGTACCAGTGTAAGAAACACAAGTGTGCTGGTGAGAACAGCAGCAGCAAATGAAACTGCAGGATTTGAAATAAACTGCCAAGACTTTAATTTTGACTTTCTAACAACATCAGCACATATAACATGTGTGGCATTGTTGTTTGTGTAACAATCTTTTTAATATGCTCCTACAATTATAGATTGGATAGTTTGAAATATGGAAGTATTACATATTTGTATTTCTAATTGTTAATAATCCCATAGATTAGCCCCTATTTATGATATACGTATTTACTGGTTCACATCTGAAACATCTTCTGGACCACTTCATGAAGCTTTATACATCATTTGAACAGTTGTCTTTTATTAACTTTTAAAATGTGTGACTTAATGAATCATTTGTTGGGTCTTTATAATCCATTTGAGTAATTATCTTTATTACTCTCTTTTGTAATATGATGATTGTGTTGTGATTGTTTTAAATGTATGTCCCCAGAACTTTATGCAATATAAAAGTGAGAGAAAATGACTGAATTGTTTATGGAAGGATTATTTTTTTTAATTTTACAAACTTACATTCGTGAATATATGTACATGCTGCCGCTAGGCGACATCATACGCAATTACGGTGTTAGCTTTCACTGTTATGCTGATGACACCCAACTCTACATGCCCCTAAAGCTGACCAACACGCCGGATTGTAGTCAGCTGGAGGCGTGTCTTAATGAAATAAAACAATGGATGTCCGCTAACTTTTTGCAACTCAACGCTAAGAAAACGGAAATGATGATTATCGGTCCTGCTAGACACCGACATTTATTTAATAATACCACCTTAACATTTGACAACCAAACAATTAAACAAGGTGACTCTGTAAAGAATCTGGGTGTTATCTTCGACCAAACTCTCTCGTTTGAGTCACACATTAAGAGTGTTACTAAAACGGCCTTCTTTCATATCCGTAATATCGCTAAAATCCGTTCCATTTTGTCCACTAGTGACGCTGAGATCATTATTCATGTGTTCGTTACGTCTCGTCTCGATTACTGTAACGTATTATTTTCGGGCCTCCCTATGTCTAGCATTAAAAGATTACCGTTGGTACAAAATGCGGCTGCTAGACTTTTGTCAAGAACAAGAAAGTTTGATCATATTACGCCTATACTGGCTCACCTGCACTGGCTTCCTGTGCACTTAAGATGTGACTTTAAGGTTTTACTACTTACGTATAAAATACTACACGGTCCAGCCTATCTTGCAGATTGTATTGTACCATATGTCCCAACAAGAAATCTGCGTTCAAAGAAGGCAAGGCAAGGCAACTTTATTTGTATAGCGCTTTTCATACACAAGGCTTCACAGACAACAAAGTGAAATGAAAGAAAATAAAAGCAAAATTAAAATGCAGACAATAAAAATAAAAACAGTGCAGACGTTAAAAGTTAAAAGATTAAAAGATTTAGCTGAAAGCTAAGGTGAACATAAAAGTCTTCAGTCTAGTTTTAAAAGTAGTCAGAGTTGGGGAAAGTCTGACATCTTCAGGAAGTTTATTCCAGCTATTTGTTGCATAGTGACTGAATGATGCTCTCCCTTGATTTGAGTTTACTCTGGGAACCGCTAACAGATTGGTCTCAGAAGATCTTAGTGATCTAGAGGGCTTATATAGTGGGAGCATATCAGTAATATACTTCGGTCCTAGACCATGTAGTGATTTATATGTGAGCAGGAGGATTTTGAAATCAATTCTCTGATGTACAGGGAGCCAATGTAAGGATTTAAGAATTGCTGTAATGTGCTCACATTTTTTGGTCTTTGTTAGAACTCTAGCAGCAGCGTTCTGAACAAGCTGTAGCTGCCTGACAGTTTTTTTGGGAAGACCTGCAAGGAGACCATTACAATAGTCTAGCCTACTGGTAATAAAGGCATGTACAAGTTTTTCAAAGTCTTGAGCTGACATGAGCCCTCAGTAGGCCGATTTTGTTACTGATTTGATGTGACTGTCGAAATGTAAATCAGAATCTAAAATAACCCCAAGATTTCTGGCTTTATTTGAGGTTTTCAGGGACAGTGATTGAAGGTGTTGGACGACTTTAAACCTGTCTTTTTTAGCACCAAAAACAATTATCTCAGTTTTATCTTCATTTAGTTGTAGGAAATGTTGGCACATCCAGTGTTTGACTTGCTCAATGCACTGGCACAGAAGATCTATGGGCGATAGTCATTTGGTGATAGCGCTACATAGATTTGGGTGTCATCGGCATAGCAATGATGGTCAATGTTATTATTTTGCATGATTTGTCCTAGTGGGAGCATATAGATGTTAAATAAAGTCGGCCCCAAGATTGAACCTTGGGGGACTCCACACGTTACGTTGGTTGGTTCTGATACAAAGTCACCAATGGAAACAAAATAGTTCCTATTTTGTAGATATGACTTGAACCAGCTTAAAACTGTGCCTGAGATCCCCACCCAGTTTTCCAACCTGTCCAAAAGTATTGAGTGGTCGACAGTGTCAAATGCAGCACTGAGGTCCAAAAGCATTAATACTGAAGTTTTGCCAGAGTCTGTGTTTAGACGGATGTCATTTATAACTTTAAGAAGGGCCGTCTCTGTGCTATGAAGAGGTCGAAATCCTGACTGGAAGTTGTTGTGGCAGCCAGTATTAGTGATTCCCAGAGCCAAAAAAAAGTCTGCGGGCTATAGAGCGTTTTCTATTCGGGCTCCAGTACTCTGGAATGCCCTCCCGGTAACAGTTAAAGATGCTACCTCAGTAGAAGCATTTAAGTCCCATCTTAAAACTCATTTGTATACTCTAGCCTTTAAATAGACCCCCTTTTTAGACCAGTTGATCTGCCGTTTCTTTTCTTCTCTCCTCTGCTCCCCTCTCCCTTGGGAGGGGGAGTTGCACAGGTCCGGTGGCCATGGATGAAGTGCTGGCTGTCCAGAGTCGGGACCCCGGGTGGACCGCTAGCCTGTGCATCGGTTGGGGACATCTCTGCGCTGCTGACCCGTCTCCGCTCAGGACGGTTTCCTGCTGGCCCCACTATGGACTGGACTCTCGCTGATGTGTTGGATCCACTGTGGACTGGACTTTCACAATATTATGTCAGACCCACTCGATATCCATTGCTTTCGGTCTCCCCTAGAGGGGTGGGGGGGGGGGGGGGTTACCCACATATGCGGTCCCCTCCAAGGTTTCTCATAGTCATTCACACCGACATCCCACTGGGGTGACTTTTTCCTTGCCCGTATGTGGGCTCTGTACCGAGGATGTCGTTGTGGCTTGTGCAGCCCTTTGAGACACTTGTGATTTAGGGCTATATAAATAAACATTGATTGATTGATTGATAAAACAAAAATTCCCATTATTGGGTTTTAAATATTTTTAATGTATGTTTTCTTTTTAAACATCCCCAACACAATATCAATATCAATCAAAGTTCGGAGTGTCAGGCAAAAGCCAATATTGTACATCATCCCACAGAGATTTACTTTGCATACTGTTGGAGCCAAATTTCCTTATTTGTTTATATAGTTTTTATTTAGTTTTCTCTAATTGATTGCTGGCCTCTGTTCATGCTGAATTTCCTTTTCGGCAGATTGCTCCGCCCACTTCCTCTCGACAACCAGGAGGTGTTGACAGGGATGGGACTATTGCTATGGTGCGGTTGCTATGGTAACGTTATTTAATTGGGTTCAGGTGGGAGCACTCGGGGAGGATTGCATGGAGGACACAAACAGTTTACGACCGTGCCGTGCATGGTCAGGTCTCGCTGCTGTGACAATGTTCCATTCAAGGTCAGCATACATTATGTTCTATAGCCTACATTTGATGTCATTTTGATAGCTTAAAATAAACAAATTGTCATATCCAAACATATTTCCACAGTACTGGACATTGAATCATTTGCAGGCGTCAAACTAGTCAACACAGTCACCCTCAGTATCAGCTTAGAGGTAAAGGCTGTACAACTACCGTAACTCAACCTGTACTACTATCATAAGTCAACTTTAGTACTACTGTAACTTAACCTGTACTACTATCATAAGTCAACTTAACTACTACCATAACTCAACCTGTACTACTATCATAAGTCAACTTTACTACTACTGTAACTTAACCTGTACTACTATCATAAGTCAACTTAACTACTACCATAACTCAACCTGTACTACTATCATAAGTCAACTTAACTACTACCATAACTCAACCAGCATGTACTACTATCATAAGTCAACTTAACTATAACTCATGTTTCCTTTGATGTAAAGGTTGCAGAGCACTGTCATTAAAGGCTTACTGAAAGCCACTACTACCGACCACGCAGTCTGATAGTTTATATATCAATGATGAAATCTTAACATTGCAACACATGCCAATACGGCCGGGTTAATTTATAAAGTGCAATTTTAAATTTCCCGGGAAACTTCTGCTTGAAAACGTCTACATATGATGACGTATGCGCGTGACATCACGACGGCAACGGAAGTATTCGGACCCAATGTGTCACCATACAAACTGCTCTGTTTTCATCGAACAATTCCACAGTATTCTGGACATCTGTGTTGGTGAATCTTTTGCAATTTGTTTAATGGACAATGGAGACTGCAAATAAGAAAGTTGTAGGTGCGATCGGTGGAGCGGCGGACTACAGCATCACCAACACCAGGAGGTTGTGTTGTGTTTGAGCTGGATAACAGACGCACTACTACTTTGGCTTTCAAACATTTGATCGTTTGCCCGTACGTGCGTGTCGCTCTGTGCATGTCACGTACGTAACTTTGGGGAAATATACGTTTCTTGCCGACTCTGATGGATGGCCGGGGTGTCGTCGAAAGCTACAACGCCCGCCGCCGCTCCGTAGCTAAGTTAGCTTCAATTATTAAGCTTCACCAAGCTGGAAATTATTAACCGTGTATTTACATGTTCATGGTTTAATAGTATTGTTGATCTTCTGTCTATCCTTCCAGTCAGGGTTTTTTAAAAATTTTGTTTCTATCTGCATTTGAGTCTGATGCTATCACGTTAATTCCGTAGCTAAAGAGCTTCAGTATTGTTGTGGGGATAAAAGTCACTGTGAATGTCCATTTCGCGTTCTCAACTCTCATTTTCAAGAGGATATAGTATCCGAGGTGGTTTAAAATACAAATCTGTGATCCACAATAGAAAAAGAAGAGAGTGTGGAATCCAATGAGCCCTTGTACCTAAGTTACGGTCAGAGCGAAAAAAAGATACACCCTGCACTACACTCTAGTCTTTCACTCTAACGTTCCTCATCCACAAATCTTTCATCCTCGCTCAAATTAATGGGGTAATCGTCGCTTTCTCTGTCCGAATCTCTCTCGCTCCATTGTAAACAACGGGGAATTCTGAGGAATCCTACCTCCTGTGACGTCACGCTACTTCCGGTACAGGCAAGGCTTTTTTTTATCAGCGACCAAAAGTTGCGAACTTTATCGTCGTTGTTCTATACTAAATCCTTTCAGCAAAAATATGGCAATATCGCAAAATGATCAAGTATGACACATAGAATGGATCTGCTATTCCCGTTTAAATAAAAAAATGTTCATTTCAGTAGGCCTTTAATGAAGGCATTTATATGATATACATATTTGTTTTACATTTGTTCATACTTTTGAGTACACATAAATCCCTCGTAGTTCATATTTACTGGTTCACATCTGAAACATCTTCTGGAAGCATATTACTATTTACTTTATACATCAGTGGTGTTTTATACAAGATCCTTTACTTTTAAAATGTGTGACTGGGAAGTATACCAAATGAAAAAAGAGGGGGGAGATATTTATTGAAGATACTACTGACTAGTAATATGAAGGCAACGATTTAATAAATGTCTGTCAAAAGAAGCCCCAACAATTGCAGGATGGTAACAAAAAATCGGATTATTTACAATTTGGAACAAATTACATTCTTGCTAAGATACGTCACCAAAAAAGAAAAACTTACTGAAGAAATTGAATTAAAAAAAAAAAAAGATTATTACTAATAAAAGACACTTGTATATGTACGTACCATGTATAATTGTGTGCGTATACACTTTGGAGGTGTAACAGAAAAACAATGGCCTCATGTTGTCTGCTCAGTATACATCCATTAATTGTTACTTCATCAAACTTGATGCCAAATACTTGCACATTTGGCAATGACTGAATGTCTGACTAAAAACAAAAATAGAACTTTACATGTTAGTACATTCTTTGTACAGCAGATGGCGCCCTTGTATTGTGCAAATTATCAAAGAGGGAAACAAAAGTTTTGAGGTCTTGTGACTGACATCTTTCTGCTTTACTGGATCACACTTGGGAGAGTTCTGCATCATAATAAAGTACATTCAATACTTGTTGAAATACCCTTTTAAAAGACTTAAAAATGTATCGCTTGCCAAAGCGTAATTTGGAGTAGTAAACAAAACGTAATGAACTTCAATACGATTTATAGCTGAGATTTAGGATTTTTTAATTCCAGAAAAGATGTGTCAGTAATTAAATATTTTCCACATTACTTTATGTTAAGTGCCATAATGTATAGTTATGGGCTGATATCAGCTTTTAAAAAGGTATTTCAACAAGTCAACAGTACTGAATAAGTTGTATTATATTTTTTACCTTTCCAATTTCGATGCAGTAACTTTAAACCAGAAAATATGTGTCAATAATTTTAAAACATACTGCAAGTCACTTTTTTTTTGCAGGCATCATGTTGTAATTTAGGGGTTATATTTAACATAAAGTCTACTTTTTATCACGTAAAGAGTACTTATTGTGCTATAAAATGCTTGATTTACAGGACAGATATTTTAACATATTTATGAACAATATAACAATACATAATATAAGACTACTAGATAATGTAACAATATAAAACAATTAATACAATTTATTCTATCGCTTTTAAAGCTTTTTTAAAGCACGAAACATCTCGCGAGAGCAGCGCTGTCTCGTGACGTCAAGTGTGCCAACTGTCGTAAAAGCACATGGAAGAAGAAAAGTAGTGAAGGCGGGCGCTAATAAATTAGTGTTGTTATTTGTTCGCTATTATGTAAATGTTATGTCGTACAAGAGACATATTGAATTATTTATTTCAGGGTAGAACGTCTCAGTCCGCGAGAATCTTTGCGTTGCTGAGCTAGTCAGTACTGTAAAGCTGAGAAGCGTTTTGTGCTAGTTAGCTTAGCTTGTTAGCTGCTGCGTAAAGTGTTGTGATTGTGTAAAAATGTGAGTGTAAATTGTTGTGATTGTGTAAAAATGTGAGTGTAAAGTGTTGTGATTGTGTGAACATGTGAGTGTAAAGTGTTGTGATTGTGTGAAAATGTGCGAAAGAACGATAGTAAAGTATGAGGAGGAACTTTGTCCAACAAAAGAGGAGAAGGAGCGACAACATCAACTAGTGGACGCTGTTTTCAAGAAACATCAAGTTGTGTTACACAGAACAGGTTTGTTTACTTCTTACTCTCACATCTTTACTAACTTTATATTTCATTATTAACAATTTTCTTCAATATATTGTATATAAGAAGGTGAATTGTCTTGTTGGGATGATGCACTGCTTAGTTTGTATATTCTTCATGAAAACGAGAGGTTTATGTCAGTGGCGTGTAGACTTTTTTTAAACAGTCAGTCTGCCCCAGGAGCAGCAGGAACTACTGTAGCTGTGTAACATTTAATCTGGTCTGGTTTTCTTATTTAAAGGCCTACTTAAATGATTTTTTTTAATTTAAACGAGGATAGCAGATCTATTCTATGTGTCATACTTGATCATTTCACGATATTGCCATATTTTTGCTGAAAGGATTTAGTAGAGAACAACGACGATAAAGATGAAATGAAAACAGAGCTATTTTGTATCGGCTTCAAAGGGCTACCGATACTCCTGTTTCCCTGGCTACGTCACGCGCATACGTCATCATCCAAAGGCGTTTTCAACTGGAAGTTTAGCGGGAAATTTAAAATGTCACTTTATAAGTTAACCCGGCCGTATTGGCATGTGTTGCAATGTTAAGATTTCATCATTGATATATAAACTATCAGACTGCGTGGTCGGTAGTAGTGGCTTTCAGTAGGCCTTTAAGTATGGAAAGTAATTTATGTTATGCAGGAATTCAGTGTTGTGCAAAATTCTGTATCCCTTAAATACACTATATTGCCAAAAGTATTTGGCCACCCATCCAAATGATGAGAATCAGGTGTCCTAATCACTTGGCAGGTGTATAAAATCAAGCATTTTGACATGGAGACTCTTTCTACAAACATTTGTGAAAGGATGGGCCACTCTTAGGAGCTCAGTGATTTCCAGCGTGGAACTGTCATAAGATGCCACCTGTGCAACAAATCCAGTCGTGAAATTTCCTCGCTCTTAAATATTCCAAAGTCAACTTGTAAGTGTCGTTGAAACTTACACTTAATATTTTTGTTTTAAGGGTTAATATTTTTGTTGAAAATTATTACAGTTGTGAATTTATGTTACATTTTTTTATAAATAAGACAAATTTAGTTTGTTATGAAAGGGCAATTTATTTCCTTTTGTTACGCCGCTATTCTCGCGAGGTTTTGGTTTAGTATAAGAGGCTGCGAGACCTGCATTCGCCCAGACATGCAAAAGACTTTGAGCGAGCCATCCGCAGCAGCAAGAACATTGAGCTAGCTGAACATGGTATTTTGTCATATTGTGTCGATTTATTCTGTATATTTGTAAAGTACATTGGTTTAATCATTGTACGCTCATTTAAAGGCCTACTGAAAGCCACTACTACCGACCACGCAGTCTGATAGTTTATATATCAATGATGAAATCTTAACATTGCAACACATGCCAATACGGCCGGGTTAACTTATAAAGTGCAATTTTAAATTTCCCGCAAAACTTCCGGTTGAAAACGTCTATGTATGATGACGTATGTGCGTGACGTCAATGGTTGAAACGGAAGTATTATTCGGACACATTGTATCCAATACAAAAAGCTCTGTTTTCATCGCAAAATTCCACAGTATTCTGGACATCTGTGTTGGTGAATCTTTTGCAATTTGTTCAATGAACAATGGAGACTGCAAAGAAGAAAGCTGTAGGTGGGATCGGTGTATTAGCGGCTGGCTGCAGCAACACAACCAGGAGGACTTTGAGTTGGATAGCAGACGCACTATCCGACGCTAGCCGCCGACCGCATCGATGATCGGGTGAAGTCCTTCGTCGCGCCGTCGATCGCTGGAACGCAGGTGAGCACGGGTGTTGATGAGCAGATGAGGGCTTGCGTAGGTGGAGCGCTAATGTTTTTATCATAGCTCTGACGAGGTCCCGTAGCTAAGTTAGCTTCAATGGCGTCGTTAACAACAGCATTGCTAGGCTTCGACAGGCGGCACAGCATTAACCATGTAGTTACAGGTCCAGTGTTTGGTTCGGTGTCTCCTGATAGTAGTATTGTTGATCTGCTGTCTATCCTTCCAGTCAGGGGCTTATTTATTTTGTTTCTATCTGCATTTAAACACGATGCTATCACGTTAGCTCCGTTGCTAAAGTGCTTCACCGATGTATTGTCATGGAGATAAAAGTCACTGTGAATGTCCATTTCGCCTCATTTTCAAGAGGATATAGTATCCGAGGTGGTTTAAAATACAAATCTGTGATCCACAATAGAAAAAGGAGAAAGTGTGGAATCCAATGAGCCCTTTTACCTAAGTTACGGTCAGAGCGAAAAAAGATACGTCCCGCACTGCACTCTAGTCCTTCAATCAATCAATCAATCAATGTTTATTTATATAGCCCTAAATCACAAGTGTCTCAAAGGGCTGTACAAGCCACAACGACATCCTCGGTACAGAGCCCACATACGGGCAAGGAAAACTCACCCCAGTGGGACGTCAATGTGAATGACTATGAAAAACCTTGGAGAGGACCGCACATGTGGGTACCCCCCCCCCCCCCCCTCTAGGGGAGACCGAAAGCAATGGATGTCGAGTGGGTCTGACATAATATTGTGAAAGTCCAACACATCAGCGAAAGACCAGTCCATGGTGGGGCCAGCAGGAACCATCCCGAGCGGAGACAGGTCAGCAGCGTAGAGATGTCCCCATCTGATGGACAGGCTAGCGGTCCACCCCGGGTTGGGAGCAGAGTCGAAAAGAAAAGAAAAGAAACGGCAGATCAACTGGTCTAAAAAGGGAGTCTATTTAAAGGCTAGAGTATACAAATGAGTTTTAAGATGAGACTTAAATGCTTCTACTGAGGTAGCATCTCTAACTTTTACCGGGAGGGCATTCCATAATATTGGAGCCCGAATAGAAGACGCTCTATAGCCCGCAGACTTTTTTTGAGCTCTGGGAATCACTAATAAGCCGGAGTTCTTTGAACACAGATTTCTTGCCGGGACATATGGTACAATACAATCGGCAAGATAGGCAGGAGCTTGACCGTGTAGTATTTTATACGTAAGTAGTAAAACCTTAAAGTCGCATCTAAGGTGCACAGGAAGCCAGTGCAAGTGAGCCAGTATAGGCGTAATATGATCAAACTTCTTGTTTTTGTCAAAAGTCTAGCAGCCGCATTTTGTACCATCTGTAATCTTTTAATGCTAGACATAGGGAGGCCCGAAAATAAAACGTTACAGTAATCGAGACGAGATGTAACGAACGCATGGATAATGATCTCAGCATCGCTTGTGGACAAAATGGAACGAATTTTAGCGATATTACGGAGATGAAAGAAGGCCGTTTTAGTAACACTCTTAATGTGTGACTCAAACGAGAGAGTTGGGTGGAAGATAATACCCAGATTCTTTACCGAGTCGCCTTGTTTAATTGTTTGGTTGTCAAATGTTAAGGTGGTATTATTAAATAGATGTCGGTGTTGAGCAGGACCGATAATCAGCATTTCCGTTTTCTTAGCGTTGAGTTGCAAAAAGTTAGCGGACATCCATTGTTTAATTTCATTAAGACACGCCTCCAGCTGACTACAATCCGGCGTGTTGGTCAGCTTTAGGGGCATGTAGAGTTGGGTGTCATCAGCATAACCGTGAAAGCTAATACCGTATTTGCGTATGATGTCACCTAGCGGCAGCATGTAAATACTAAAGAGTGCAGGGCCAAGAACCGAACCCCGGGGAACTCCGCACGTTACCTTAACATAGTCCGAAGTCACATTGTTATGGGAGACACACTGCATCCTGTCAGTAAGATAAGAGTTAAACCAAGACAAGGCTAAGTCTGACATCCCAATACGCGTTTTGATACGCTCTAATAAAATATTATGATCAACAGTATCGAAAGCGGCGCTAAGATCAAGAAGCAGCAACATAGATGACGCATCAGAATCCATCGTTAGCAATAGATCATTAGTCATTTTTGCGAGGGCTGTCTCCGTAGAGTGATTTGCCCTGCAACCGGATTGAAAAGGTTCACAGAGATTGTTAGACGCTAAGTGTTCATTTAGCTGCTGTGCGACAATTTTTTCGAGGATTTTCGAGATAAACGGAAGGTGGGACACCGGCCGGTAGTTTACCATGAGGTCAGGATCGAGGTTAGGTCTTTTGAGTAGAAGATGAATAACCGCTTTTTTGAATGCTAGGGGAACAGTGCCAGAGGAAAGTGATAAGTTTATAATATTTAACACTGATGGACCTAATAATACAAAAAGCTCCTTGATAAGTTTCCCAGGAATTGGGTCAAGTAAACATGTTGTTTGTTTTGTCCCATTTACACATTTTAACAATTCCTCCAATGTTATTTCATCAAAGAGAGAGAAACTATTTTGGAGGGCAGTGTCCGTCGTATATACAGTCGTATCTGTGTTAATAGAACCCAGTTGTAGCTGAGATGCATTGTCTTTAATCTCTTTTCTAATGACTTCAATTTTCTTATTAAAGAAATTCATAAAGTCATCTGCTGAGTGGGTGGAGCTACTGGGAGGAGTCCCTTGTTGGGTTAGCGATGCTACTGTACTAAACAGAAATTTAGGATCATTTTTGTTGAGGTGGATGAGATTTGAGTAATATTTAGCTTTAGCTGAGGTAAGCATGCGTTTATAAGTTATTAAACTATCACTCCATGCTTGATGGAAAACCTCAAGTTTAGTCGCACGCCATTTGCGTTCCAGCTTTCTACATGATCATTTCTGGGCTTTAGTTTCTTCTGTAAACCATGGGGTACGCCTTTTAGGGGCCCTTTTTAGCTTTAGCGGTGCTACACTATCAATGGTGTCGCGCAGGGCGTCGTTAAAGTTGTTAGTGAGGTTATCAATAGAGCCCACATAATTTGGGAATGGTGCCATTACCGAAGGCAGTAGGTCAGTAAGAGTCGTCGTTGTGGCAGCATTAATGTTGCGGCTGCTATAGTAGTTATTATTGTTATTATTAGTTTGTTGACAATGAGTCAGAACTTAACATTTTATAAGGTAATGATCGGACATTACTTTAGTGTACAGGAGTATCGTAACTTTAGAGGTGGTGACACCCCTGACAAGCACTAGATCTATCGTATTACCGTTGCGATGCGTGGGTTCATTTATTATTTGTGCAAGACCACAGCTATCAATTATAGTCTGGAGCGCCACGCATGGAGGGTCCGATGGGGTATTCATATGGATGTTAAAGTCTCCCATTATGATTATATTGTCGGCGTGCGTCACTAGATCAGCAACGAACTCTGAAAATTCATTGATAAAGTCCGAATAGGGCCCTGGGGGGCGGTAGATGACAGCCAGGTGCAGAGGCAGCGGTGTGACAAACCTTATAGTAAGCACCTCAAACGAGTTATATTTATTATTTAGGTCCGAGGTAAGGCTAAAGTTTTTGTTGTATATTAGTGCAACACCCCCACCCCTTTTAATGGGACGGGCAATATGCGTTCCCGTATAGTCACTCTCACGTTCCTCATCCACAAATCTTTCATCCTCGCTCAAATTAATGGGGTAATCGTCGCTTTCTCGATCCAAATCGCTCTCGCTGCTGGTGTAAACAATGGGGAAATGTGTGGAGCCTTTCAACCTGCGACGTCACGCTACTTCCGGTACAGGCAAGGCTTTTTTTATCAGCGACCAAAAGTTGTGAACTTTATCGTCGATGTTCTCTACTAAATCCTTTCAGCAAAAATATGGCAATATCGCGAAATGATCAAGTATGACACATAGAATGGATCTGCTATCCCCGTTTAAATAAAACAATTTCATTTCAGTAGGCCTTTAGTATGCGCAAGACTGAAATATTTGCTGCCCAAGAACCTCCGAAGTGGCAGGCGGCCACGAGGTTGCTATTTTGTTTAGCACTTTATTTGCCTGTGACTGAACTATGTCTAAAGCATTGTATTTCATGTCCTGTCCTGTAGTTTTCACGGCATAAACCCAAGTAAAGCGCCCGTCTTTAAGAAGCCGTGCCTGTGTTGTCATTTCGGAGCCACACAACTGTCTGCTTTATTATTAGAAAATGGAAGAGTTTGGGAACGTCAGTGAATCAGCCATGAAGTGGTAGGCCACGTAAACTGACAGAGTGGTCAGCAGATGCTGAAGCGCATAGTGCAAAGACTTTCTGCACAGTCAGTTGCTACAGAGCTCCAAACTTCATGTGACCTTCCAATTAACCCACATACAATATGCAGGGAGCTTCATAGAATGGGTTTAACTAATAGTTAATAGGTTTCTTAACTAAACTGCCAACAAACTTAAAGTGCACATAAAAAACTGTTTCACCACTTTAGTCATAACTTCTCTATGACTTCTTCTGTTTGTTTGATGTTGTCATTACTGCCACAAGTGGTGGACTGAGTACCATACAGACCACAGCTGGGAAACATATTTTTTGGTGCTGTATGATTCAGAAAGGCTGCTTTAAACTAAGTATAATCATGTGCGGTCGGACATGAGCATTGCATTTTTTTAGGTGGGATTAAAAATGGCATTCATTAATACACAAATGCATTATACATGTATTTGCTGATACGTGTAGAAACCCTGCTGCAGCCCGTCAACAAAAAGTTCCACCTCCTCTCTGTAGTGCTTCTCCTTGTCGTCATGGATGAGACCCACCACTGTTGTGTCATCCACGTACCTAACGATGCGGTTTGTGTTGTACTGAGCACAACAGTCATGGGTCATCAGGGGGTAAAAAGTAGGGGGCTGAGAACACAGCCCAGTGGAGTGCCTGTGCTCAGCATAATGGTGTCTGATCTGTTATTCCCTCCCCGTACAAATTATTAAAAAGTCCTGTATTTAGTTTTGCAGGGGTGTGTTCAGTCCTAGTGGGCCCATTTTGTTGATCAGGTGCTGTGGGATTATGGTATTAAAGACCAAGATTAAATCCACAAACAGCATCCAGAACATTGTATTAATTTTTTCCTCCCAGGTGTTCCAGGGACAGTTATCGTGCGGTGGTTATGGCATCCTCTGTGAAACGCTTTGATATGCAAAGTGAAGGGGGGTAGGATAGAGGTGATGTGACCTTTGACCAGCCTGTCAAAGTACTTCATGGTTAGATTGTAAATTAAAGGCCTACTGAAAGCCACTACTACCGACCACGCAGTCTGATAGTTTATATATCAATGATGAAATCTTAACATTGCAACACATGCCAATACGGCCGGGTTAACTTATAAAGTGCAATTTTAAATTTCCCGCTAAACTTCCGGTTGGAAACGTCTATGTATGATGACGTATGCGCGTGACGTCACGACGGCAACGGAAGTATTCGCACCCAATGTGTCACCATACAAACTGCTCTGTTTTCATCGAACAATTCCACGGTATTCTGGACATCTGTGTTGGTGAATCTTTTGCAATTTGTTTAATGGACAATGGAGACTGCAAATAAGAAAGTTGTAGGTGCGATCGGTGTATTAGCGGCGGACTACAGCAACACAATCAGGAGGTTGTGTTGTGTTTGATCTGGATAGCAGACGCACTACCGTGAGTACAGCTTTGGCTTCCAAACATTTGATCGCTTGCCCGTACGTGCGTGTCGGTATGTGCATGTCACGTACGTAACTTTGGGGAAATATATGTTTCTTGTCGACTCTGATGGCGGCCGGGGTGTCGTCGAAAGCTACAACGCCCGCCGCCGCTCCGTAGTTAGCTTCAATTGTTAAGCTTCGCCAAGCTTGAAATTATTAACCGTGTATTTACATGTTCATGGTTTAATAGTATTGTTGATCTTCTGTCTATCCTTCCAGTCAGGGTTTTTTTTAATTTTGTTTCTATCTGCATTTGAGCCCGATGCTATCACGTTAGCTCCGTAGCTGCGTCAACGATGTATTGTTGTGGAGATAAAAGTCACTGTGAAGGTCCATTTCGCGTTCTCGACTCTCATTTTCAAGAGGATATAGTATCCGAGGTGGTTTAAAATACAAATCCGTGATCCACAATAGAAAAAGGAGAGTGTGTGGAATCCAATGAGACCTTGTACCTAAGTTACGGTCAGAGCGAAAAAAGATACACCCTGCACTGCCTCTCTAGTCCTTCACTCTAACGTTCCTCATCCACAAATCTTTCATCCTCGCTCAAATTAATGGGGTAATCGTCGCTTTCTCGGTCCGAATCTCTCTCGCTCCATTGTAAACAACGGGGAATTGTGAGGAATCCTTCCTCCTGTGACGTCACGCTACTTCCGGTATAGGCAAGGCTTTTTTTTATCAGCGACCAAAAGTTGCGAACTTTATCGTCGTTGTTCTATACTAAATCCTTCCAGCAAAAATATGGCAATATCGCGAAATGATCAAGTATGACACATAGAATGGATCTGCTATCCCCGTTTAAATTTAAAAAAATCATTTCAGTACGCCTTTAAGAACACCTCGATCAATGCTGGCTAGTTCTTAGAAATACTTTTCAAATTGCCCCCCTCAACCTTCCAAGCCTGTTATTTTTTTACTCACTGTACTGTTGAAGTAATTTTAGAGATTGGGACCAAAAGAAGTCTTTCCTGTGGTTTTATTAAAAAGTTCAAGTACCAATGATTGTCACACACACACTAGGTGTGGCGAAATTATTCTCTGCATTTGACCCATCACCCTTGATCACCCCCCGGGAGGTGAGGGGATCAGTAAGCAGCAGCGGTTCCGCGCCCGGGAAACATTTTTGGTGATTTAACCGCCAATTCCAACCCTTGATGCTGAGTGCCAAGCAGGGAGGTAATGGGTTCCATTTTTATAGTCTTTGGTATGACTCGGCCGGGGTTTGAACTCACAACTAACTACGCACTTTTAACACGACACACCAAAGAACACATTGTGTTAACAGTGTCAGTCAAAAAATATTTCTATTCTCTCTTAATTGTATTTACTTAATTACCCAACAGACGTCCAGCAGCCCCCCCACATTAAAGAGGAAGAGGAGGAAGTGTGGATCAGTCAGGAGGGAGAGTGTCTTCTAGGGCAGGAGGAGGATGATGTCACCAAGTTTCCACTGACTGTTGTCTCTGTGAAGACTGAAGAGCATGAAGACAAACCACCTGAGTCCTCACAGCTTCATCACAGTCCAAGTAAGCACAACATCCACATATCATTTTATTCTCAGGGCATTCAATGCATCACAACTGGACTGTTCACTTTGTCTTACAAAACCCAAAACCAGTGAAATTGGCACATTGTGTAATTTAAAAACAGAATACAATGATTTGCAATTCCTTTTCAACTTATTCAATTGAATAGACTGCAAAGACAAGATATTTAATGTTCGAACTGAGAAACATAACTTTTTTTTGATTGCAAATAATCATGAACTTAGAATTGAATGGCAGCAACACATTGCAATAAAGTTGTCACAGGGGAATTTTTACCACTGTGTTACATGGCCTTTCCTTTTAACAACACTCAGTAAACATTTGGGAACTGAGAAGACACATTTTTGAAGCTTCTCAGGTGGAATTCTTTCCCATTCTTGCTTGATGTACAGCTTAAGTTGTTCAACAGTCCGGGGGTCTCCGTTGTGCTATTTTAGGCTTCATAATGCGCCACACATTTTCAATGGGAGACAGGTCTGGACTACAGGCAGGCCAGTCTAGTATCTGCACTCTTTTACTATGAAGCCACGCTGTTGTAACTCATGGCTTGGCATTGTCTTGCTGAAATAAGCAGGGGCATCCATGATAACGTTGCTTCTCCAGATTTTCTGAACCCTTTGATGATATTACCGATCGTAGATGGTGAAATCCATTAATTCCTTGCAACTGCTCGTTGAGAAATGTTTTTCTTAAACTGTTTGACAATTTGCGTACACATTTTTTCACAAAGTGGTGACCCTCGCCCCATCCTTGTTTGTGAATGACTGAGCATTTCATGGAAGCTGCTTTTATACCCAATCATGGCACCCACCTGTTCCCAATTAGCCTGTTCACCTGTGGGATGTTCCAATTAAGTGTTTGATGAGCATGCCTCAACTTTCTCACTCTTTTTTGCCACTTGTGCCAGATTTTTTGAAACATGTTGCAGGCATCAATTTCCCAATAAGCTAATATTTGCAACAAATAACTAAGTTTTCCATTTCGAATGTTAAGTATCTTGTCTTTGCAGTCTATTAATTGAATATAGGTTGAAAATGATTTGCAAATCATTGTATTTTGTTTTTATTTACGATTTACACAAAGTGCTAACTTCACTAGTTTTGGGTTTTGTAGAATGTATAACCATTGAAATATGTCAGGAAAAAAGCAAAAACATATTCATCAGTTGTTTATATAGATCACCCAAGTCAAGTATAGAAACATTTGAAGATTGGATCAAAGCAAATTACATGGACAATGTTCAACAATTATTTTATTATGTGGTGAATTTAAAAGCCTACTGAAAGCCACTACTATCGACCACGCAGTCGGATAGTTTATATATCAATGATGAAATCTTAACATTGCAACACATGCCAATACGGCCGGGTTAACTTATAGAGTGCAATTTTAAATTTCCCGCTAAACTTCCGGTTGGAAACGTCTAAGTATGATGACGTATGCGCGTGATGTCACTAGTTAAACGGAAGTATTCGGACACCATTGAATCCAATACAAAAAAGCTCTGTTTTCATCTCAAAATTCCACAGTATTCTGGACATCTGTGTTGGTGAATCTTTTGCAATTTGTTTAATGAACAATGAAGACTGCAAAGAAGAAAGTTGTAGGTGGGATCGGCGTATTAGCGGCTGGCTGTAGCAACACAACCAGGAGGGCTTTGACTTGGATAGCAGACGCGCTATCCGACGCTAGCCGCCGACCGCACGGATGATCGGGTGAAGTCTTTCGTCCTTCCGTCGATCGCTGGAACGCAGGTGAGCACGGGTGTTGATGAGCAGATGAGGGCTGGCTGGCGTAAGTGGAGCGCTAATGTTTTTATCATAGCTCAGTGAGGTCCCGTTGCTAAGTTAGCTTCAATGGCGTCCTTAGCTTCGCTAAGCTGGAAAGCATTAACCGTGTAGTTACATGTCCATGGTTTAATAGTATTGTTGATTTTCTGTCTATCCTTCCAGTCAGGGGTTTATTTCTTTTGTTGATGCTATCACGTTAGCTCCGTAGCTAAAGAGCTTCGCCGATGTATTGTCGTGGAGGTAAAAGTCACTGTGAATGTCCATTTCGCGTTCTGGACTCTCATTTTCAAGAGGATATAGTATCCGAGGTGGTTTAAAATACAAATCCGTGATCCACAATAGAAAAAGGAGAAAGTGTGGAATCCAATGAACCCTTGTAGCTAAGTTACGGTCAGAGCAAAAAAAGATACGTCCTGCACTGCACTGTAATCCTTCACTCTCACGATCCTCATCCACAAAGCTTTCATCCTCGCTCAAATTAATGGGGTAATCGTCGCTTTCTCGGTCCGAATCGCTCTCGCTGCTGGTGTAAACAATGAGGAAATGTGAGGAGTCCTTCAGCCTGTGACGTCACGCTACTTCCGGTACAGGCAAGGCTTTTTTTTTATCAGCGATCAAAATTTGCGAACTTTATCGTCGATGTTCTCTACTAAATCCTTTCAGCAAAAATATGGCAATATAGCGAAATGATCAAGTATGACACATAGAATGGATCTGCTATCCCCGTTTAAATAAAAAAAAATCCTTTCAGTAGGCCTTTAATATTGACTTTTTGAACCCTAACAAGCAAAAGTCCATTGATGACTTCATTGATACAATGTACAGCATCAGTTTATATCCTAAAATCACAAAGCCAAGCAGAATCACAGGACACTGCACCACGCTTATTGATCATATATTTACTATTAATGATTTTGATAATAACACTACAAGTGGTTTACATATAACCGATGTTAGTGATCATCTGTCAGTTTTGACAATATATGATGGAAACTACAAGAAGAAGAACATGGAAGACAAAAATACATTTCGAAGACTAAGCACAGAGAAGAGGATAATTGCTTTCAAAAAGAGCTAGAAAAGCGAAATTGGGACAATGTGTACAATGAAAATGATGTTGATGACGCATATGAACATTTCTTAAACACGTTCATATTAGTTTATGATTTGATTTCAGGAAACACAGAGTGAGATGTTCTACCTCTTGTGCGAAACACAAATGCATAGAATGACTTAACACATTAAAATGAATAGAACAGTGAACGTGAATGGAAGACCTGACGGATAAAATTTACGGGTGCGCATCATCAGCAGTGTTCCTCTGGGTCATTGGGTGTTTCGGCCTTTAACACTATACACCCTCTCTAGAGGCGGCCAGCTACAGGATGATCAGACCTGAGCTTGCGACCCAAGCCCAATTAGCCATGAAAGTCACCTTGTTGGCAGACCTATCAGGGAACTATGCATGGCAGGGGCGTCCGGTTCCCTGAGTCAGCTTTGCCTGACCGCACACCTCCTGATGCACTAGTTGGGGGCCCAATTGGGGTCATTCCTCTTCAGCCAGAGCCACCGGCTGCTCTTTTCGGCTGCTTCAGATGCGGCTTTGATGACTGTACGCAGGCACTGGCCCCTGACTCCCAAGTCCCTCAGCAGTTTTGCGGTAGAGGTTCCCACAAAGCCTCTGCACCCAACCTCCACAGGGCGGACTTCAGTATTCCAGCCACGATTTGGAGCTTCCGCGGCCAGCTCACAATACCGCAAATGTTTCCTCTCATATGCCTCCTCCATGGATTCCTCCCAGGGTACAGTGAGCTCAACAATGAAGGCCTTTTTGTGGGAAGGGGACCAGAGCACTAGGTCAGGCCTCAAAGTGGTAGTGGCGATCTCGGTAGGGAAAATCAGCTGTTTGACAACATCTGCCAGCATCTTCCAGTCACGTGCTGGACACAGCTGACTTCTCTCTGACGGGTTAACATTGCGCCCGGCAACTGTGACCCCTTCCCGGACAAAGGTAGTTCTCCATGAGATCTTAGATGTTGGTGGTGGTAGTGCATTGATGTTGGATCGTTTTACCTCCAGTGAAAATGAAAAGCATTGTCCATGAAAACAACTCAGTAGAAAGCAGAGAAAGAACAATCAACAATGGATGACAAAATGATTAAAAACTGCTTGTAATAAGAAGAATACTTCATATAGAAAATGTATAACACAAAGAACCACAGAGGCATTAAATAAGTATATCCATCCATCAATCTTCTTCCGCTTATCCTAGGTCGGGTCGCGGGGGCAGCAGCCTAAGCAGGGAAACCCTGACTTCCCTCCCCCCAGCCACTTCGTCCAGCTCTTCCCGGGGGATCCCGAGGCGTTCCCAGGCCAGCCGGGACACATAGTCTTCCCAACGTGTCCTGGGTCTTCCCCGTGGCCTCCTACCGGTCGGACGTGCCCTAAACACGCGTTCGGGTGGCATCCTGACCAGATGCCCGAACCACCTCAACTGGCTCCTCTCGATGTGGAGGAGCAGCGGCTTTACTTTGAGCTACCCCCGGATGGCAGAGCTTCTCACCCTATCTCTAAGGGAGAGCCCCGCCACCCGGCGTAGGAAACTCATTTTGGCCGCTTGTACCCGTGATCTTGTCCTTTTGGTCATAACCCAAAGCTCATGACCATAGGTGAGGATGGGAACGTAGATCGACCGGTAAATTGAGAGCTTTGCCTTCCGGCTCAGCTCCTTCACCACAACGGATCGATACAGCGTCCGCATTACTGAAGACGCCGCATCCGCCTGTCGATCTCACGATCCACTCTTCCCTCACTCGTGAACAAGACTCCGAGGTACTTGAACTCCTCCACTTGGGGCAGGGTCTCCTCCGCAACCTGGAGATGGCACCCCACCTTTTTCCAGGCGAGAACCATGGACTTGGACTTGGAGGTGCTGATTCTCATCCCAGTGGCTTCACACTCAGCTGCGAACCGATCCAGCGAGAGCTGAAGATCCTGGCCAGATGAAGCCACCAGGACCACATCATTTGCAAAAAGCAGAGACCTAATCCTGCAGCCACCAAACCAGATCCCCTCAACGCCGTGACTGCGCCTAGAAATTCTGTCCATAAAAGTTATGAACAGAATCGGTGACAAAGGGCAGCCTTGGCGGAGTCCAACCCTCACTGGAAACGTGTCCGACTTACTGCCGGCAATGCGGACCAAACTCTGGCACTGATCATACAGGGAGCGGACCGCCACAATCAGACAGTCCGATACCCCATACTCTCTGAGCACTCCCCACAGGACTTCCCGAGGGACACGGTCGAATGCCTTCTCCAAGTCCACAAAACACATGTAGACTGGTTGGGCAAACTCCCATGCACCCTCAGGGACCCTGCCGAGAGTATAGAGCTGGTCCACAGTTCCACGACCAGGACGAAAACCACACTGTTCCTCCTGAATCCGAGGTTTGACTATCCGGCGTAAATAAGTATAAAAGTATAAAAACAAGCTAACTAGCATACTACGAACATGTAGAACATAATATTACAGTCAAAAACAGAAACAAAAACAATATGTGAGCAACATGGGGCATCCTCAATAGCATTATTAAAAATGGCACTAAGAAGGACTCAATACTTCTCAGACGGAAACAAAAATAATGACAACATGAAGGAAGTAGTTGAAAGCTTCAATAATTACTTTGTAAATATTTGACCAAAATTGGAGGAAAGGATTCCAGACCCAGTTTCAACTGAGGACTACAATGACACCATGGATAGAAATCCCAACTTAAATGTTCCTCAATAATGTGACCTAGGAGGAAATACACTATATTGCCAAAAGTATTTGGCCACCCATCCAAATGATCAGAATCAGGTGTCCTATTCACTTGACCCGGCCACAGGTGTATAAAATCAAGCACTTAGGCATGGAGACCGTTTCTACAAACATCTGTGAAAGAATGGGCCGCTCTCAGGAGCTCAGTGATTTCTAGCGTGGAACTGTCATAGGATGCCACCTGTGCAACAAATGTAGTCGTGAAATTTCCGCGCTCTGAAATATTTCAAAGTCGACTGTCGGCTTTATTATAAGAAAATGTAAGAGTTTGGGAACAGCAGATGGGGGCCATAAGACAATATAGGACCCACTGTCTGTCAAATAGTCAAAAACCCATCAATCACAATGATTTATGACCTTTAAGCCACGCCCCGGCTTCCGGTGTGATCAGTAGGTCACTGACAGTATGATTTGACTGATCTATAAAGATGATCATGTATTTTACAGTCAGATACTAACAGTCTGGTTTGTCAGATGTCAGTTCTTTTGAAAATCTATGAAAGATGTGTCCATGTCATCTCTATACATCTAATATATGTCATTTAACAGACGCGTGTATGTGAACTATACAACACCTCTTCATTGTTGGAACTCTGTAAAATGGAGAGGGTGCTATGTAACGCATGTTAATGTGCGTGTGTGGGCCCACCCAGAAAGGATAGAATAATGTCTTGTGCTACCATGAGGGTTTGTGTGGACTCAGCCTTATCCCTGCGTGCCACTTCAGAGTGGAAACAAACACTTGAGGAAAAGTCCTGTTTATTTCTAATAAAAGTAATTGTAATGTGTCCTGCAGACGTCTGTGAAGAACATCTTCTCTCTGAGCAACAGGAGTGGAGCTTCAGGATGGTGAAGGAGAAGCCACAGCCCTCTTACTTTAAAGAGGAAGACAAGGACCCACTCACCCCCCACTTTAAAGATGAAGAGGAGGTGCCAGAGACCCCACACTTTATAAAGAAAGTGAAGGACCCACTGACCCCCAACATTAAATGGAACAAGGAGGAACCACTGACCCTCCACTTTAAAAAGGAAGAGGAGGCACCACAGATCTCCCACATTAAAGAAGAGGAGGTGGAATACAACATCAGTCAGAAGGGAGATCATCTTGAAGGACTGGTGGAGTTCCCAGTGACTGGTGTCCCTGTGAAGGGTGAAGATAATGAGGTCAAAGGTGAAAGTGAGGAGAAGAGAGAGGCGGAGCCTCCAAGCAGCAGCTCAACACAACACATGACAACAGAAGCTGATGGAGACCACTGTGGAGGATCACAAGCAGACAAGCTCTTAGCTCCACTATCAGATAGTGAGGACACAACGTCACACTCTCCTGACACTGATGATGAACACTCTAAAGATGATAAGACATGTCACACTGACAACACTCACTTGAAATGTTCTCACTGTGACAAAACCTTTAAATACCAATGTCTTCTGAAAAGACACATGAGTACACACACCGGAGAAAAACCTTTTACCTGTTCAGTCTGTAGTAAAGGTTTTTTAGAGAGTTGCAATTTGAAAGTACACATGAGAACACACACTGGTGAAAAATCTTTTATCTGTTCAATCTGTGGTAAAGGTTTTACTCACAGTCAGAATTTGAAAGTACACATGAGAATACACACTGGTGAAAAACTTTTTTCCTGTTTAACCTGTGGTAAAGGTTTTGCACAAAGTCAGAGTTTGAAAAAACACATGAAAATACACAGTGGAGAAAAACCTTATGTCTGTTCAATCTGTAGTAAAAGTTTTGCACAAAGAAACCATTTGGAAGTACACAAGAGAACACACACTGGTGAAAAACCTTTTACCTGCTCAATCTGTGGTAAAGGTTTTAGAGAAAGTCACAATATGAAAACACACAAGAGAACACACACTGGTGAAAAATCACATTCCTGTTCAATCTGCAACAGAAGCTTTTGTCAACGAGCAAACCTTGTAGCACACATGAGAACACACCCAGGAGAGAAAGTGTTGAGTTGCAGTGTGTGTGGTGAAAGATTCTCTCATAAGTACCAGTGTAAGAAACACAAGTGTGCTGGTGAGAACAGCAGCAGCAAATGAAACTGCAGGATTTGAAATAAACTGTCAAGACTTTAATTTTGACTTTCTAACAACATCAGCACATATAACATGTTTTTAATATGCTTCTACATTTATAGATTAGATATTTTTTATTAGTGCTTTTTTCAGTCAAGTACACGCAATAATATGCAACCTTGTGTACTTTTATTAGAAAAGAACAGAACAATTTGACTGAAAAAGTGAGAGTAAACAGTACAAGGATTTTTTTACACACAAACATTTTATGTGTATATATATTCATAATACAATTTTAGACTTATTCTTAAGTGTTTTCTATAGGTGTTTGAAATATTGAAGTGTTACGTATTTTCATTTCTAATTGTTAATGATCCCATAGATTAGCACCTTTTATATGATATAACTATTTACTGGTTCACATCTGAAACATCTTCTGGACCACTTCAGGAAGCATATTATTATTTACTTTAAAGATCATTTGAACAGTTGTCTTTTATACATTTGTAAAATGCGTGTTTTCATGAATCATTTGTTGGATCTCTATATTCCATTTTATTAATGATCTTTATTACTCTCTTTTTTAATATGATTGTGTTGTGATTGTTTTATATGTATGTCCCCAGACCTTTATGCAATATAAAAGTGAGAGAAAATGGCTGAATTGTTTGTGGAAGGATGGTTTTGTTTTTAAAAATTTACATTTGCGGATTAAAAAAAAATTCCCCTTTATTGTGTTTTAAACATTTTTTAAGTTTTTTTTTCTTTTTTAACATCCCCAAAACATCATCAATAGCAATCAAAGTTTGGAGTGTCAGGCAAAAGCCAATATTGTACATCATCCCACAGAGATTTACTTTGCATACATTCATAAAATAAAGAGTTTATTTTGTTTCGGGGCGCGAAAGCTATAAGCAGGAAGTAAAGTGTGTTCGAAGTCGATGAGAGGAATTGGGTACTTTTTGGACATTTCCTGAAAAATGTCATCAAAATATATATGTAACTTTTTGAGTTATTTTGCTAACAAACAGAAAAACAAAACTTGGTGAAAACATAACCTCTTTGGCGGGGGTAAGAAAGTCGAAGTCGACTACTTGATAAATCACTTAATTTTTGTACTTTTTTGTGCTTTTTTGACTTCGCTGTGTCACTGTGCCGTGACACTTTGCCGCTTGTGTCGATCGGTGCTGCGGGCTAGCACACCGAAGCCGGCTAGCATTAGCAGCCTGAGATACGGAGGTGGGATTTTTTTCTTCTGTTGCTGGATGCGTAGGCATATAGACCATCACAATGCCTCCACCGAGGAAAAGCCAGACATTGGAGGAGTTCGAGGAGATGAGGCTCGCACTCCACTCCCTGTGCAGCGATGTGACTGCGGTCAGGGCGCAGCAGGAGCAGCTTCTTGAGGTTCTAGAGGAGGTGAAACAGCTACGCCTCCAGAACGTGGAGAAGGACCGGCGCATTGTGGATCTGGAGCGGCGAGTGGACGAGCTCGAGCAATACTTCCGCATGAATGATGTGGTCATCACCGGCATCAAAATTAAGCCGCGCTCCTATGCACGTGCGGAGCCCAGCGAGCAGGAGACACAGTCGGTGGGGCAGCAGGTGGCTTCCTATCTCCAGAGCAAGGGGATAGAGATGGACCTGGAGCACATAGAGGCTTGTCACCCGCTGCCCATGAAGAACCAGAGACCACCAGCTGTCATTATGAGATTCACAAACCGGAAAAAGAAAATCGCACTTTGAAGCAAGGACGCAAACTGAAAGGTACAGATGTTTTCATAAATGAGCACTTGACAAAGAAAAATGCTGACATCGCAAGGATCGCACGACAACTTAAAAGGCAAAGCAAGATTCAACAAACCTGGGTAACGAACTGTAAGATCTTCATCAAACTAAATGGGACGCCGGAGGAAGCAAAAGTCTTGGTGGTGAAGAAAATAGAAGATCTTGATAAGTATTGACATTGATGCAGTACTTGGTATCAATGTAGCTTTGTGACGTCTACATCATCTCAATGCTACCCACACCAAGAACACAGACCACACCAAGTATTGATATGGACATGTTACAGAAGATCCTACAACATCAACAAAAAGAACTGGACATGTGTGAGTATCAAGAGCATGCCACAACAGAGACGGATATGGGGATAGACCCTGATAATAATTTTTTCTCTGCGATTGTAAAAAACTGTAATTATTTTACCTGTGAACAATATGAAAGCAGTGTAAAATCAGAAGATAGTCTGTCAATAATTCATTTCAATTGTCGAAGCATGTACACCAGGGTCTGAAACATGCGCCACACTGTGAACCCACACCAAACAAGAATGACAAACACATTTTGGGAGAACATCAACACGTAACACAACATAAACACAACAGAACAAATACCCAGAACCCCTTGTAGGCCTAACTCTTCCGGGCTACAAGAAATCTACCAATCATGGTGTGGTATATGGCTCTCGAGGGCCGAACATTGCTGTCACTTGCGTGATGCAAGCAGAGAAACGTTTTGCTGCTTTTCCACGAGACCCGCATGTGGTCATTGGCATACTGGCAATGGGGGTCATCGGCGTACTGGCAATGGTGGTCATCGGCATACTGGCAATGGTGGTCAGGAGCGCCGAAAAAGGGGGGGGGGTAAAGGAGACGGATTCTAGGGGCCCATGATGGAGGGGGGCCCAGAGAAGCCCCTAATGATGATGAAATTATAATGTTGCCGCTGTGTTGGGGGCCCTGTAAAGATTCTTTTCATGGGGCCCAAAATCCCAAGCGGCGCCCCTGATGGTGGTCATCGGCCTACTGTCAATGGTGGTCATCGGCGTACTGGCAATGGTGGTCATTGGCATACTGGCAATGGTGGTCATTGGCATACTGGCAATGGTGGTCAATGGCATACTGGCAATGGTGGTCAATGGCATACTGGCAATGGTGGTCATTGGCATACTGGCAATGGTGGTCAATGGCATACTGGCAATGGTGGTCATCGGCATACTGGCAATGGTGGTCATCGGCATACTGGCAATGGTGGTCAATGGCATACTGGCAATGGTGGTCATTGGCATACTGGCAATGGTGGTCATTGGCATACTGGCAATGGTGGTCATTGGCATACTGGCAATGGTGGTCATTGGCATACTGGCAATGGTGGTCAATGGCATACTGGCAATGGTGGTCAATGGCATACTGGCAATGGTGGTCATTGGCATACTGGCAATGGTGGTCAATGGCATACTGGCAATGGTGGTCATCGGCATACTGGCAATGGTGGTCATCGGCATACTGGCAATGGTGGTCAATGGCATACTGGCAATGGTGGTCATTGGCATACTGGCAATGGTGGTCATTGGCATACTGGCAATGGTGGTCATTGGCATACTGGCAATGGTGGTCAATGGCATACTGGCAATGGTGGTCATTGGCATACTGGCAATGGTGGTCAATGGCATACTGGCAATGGTGGTCAATGGCATACTGGCAATGGTGGTCAATGGCATACTGGCAATGGTGGTCATTGGCATACTGGCAATGGTGGTCAATGGCATACTGGCAATGGTGGTCATTGGCATACTGGCAATGGTGGTCATTGGCATACTGGCAATGGGGGTCATCAGACTATGAATTATTCAACTATGTCCCTTTGTGGATACAATTTGAATTGATGTCCCTATTAAAGCCATATGCCTCCTTGACATCTTTACTTTTTACTCAGGCTTCATCTATCAAGTCAGTAAGTCATAGTTTTGTTGTAAGAAATTCCCTTACGATCTTAATGGCATGGTGGTCAATGGCATACTGGCAATGGTGGTCATTGGCATACTGGCAATGGTGGTCATTGGCATACTGGCAATGGTGGTCAATGGCATACTGGCAATGGTGGTCAATGGCATACTGGCAATGGTGGTCATTGGCATACTGGCAATGGTGGTCAATGGCATACTGGCAATGGTGGTCATTGGCATACTGGCAATGGTGGTCATTGGCATACTGGCAATGGTGGTCATTGGCATACTGGCAATGGGGGTCATCAGACTATGAATTATTCAACTATGTCCCTTTGTGGATACAATTTGAATTGATGTCCCTATTAAAGCCATATGCCTCCTTGACATCTTTACTTTTTACTCAGGCTTCATCTATCAAGTCAGTAAGTCATAGTTTTGTTGTAAGAAATTCCCTTACGATCTTAATGGCATGGTGGTCAATGGCATACTGGCAATGGTGGTCATTGGCATACTGGCAATGGTGGTCATTGGCATACTGGCAATGGTGGTCAATGGCATACTGGCAATGGTGGTCAATGGCATACTGGCAATGGTGGTCATTGGCATACTGGCAATGGTGGTCAATGGCATACTGGCAATGGTGGTCATTGGCATACTGGCAATGGTGGTCATTGGCATACTGGCAATGGTGGTCATTGGCATACTGGCAATGGGGGTCATCAGACTATGAATTATTCAACTATGTCCCTTTGTGGATACAATTTGAATTGATGTCCCTATTAAAGCCATATGCCTCCTTGACATCTTTACTTTTTACTCAGGCTTCATCTATCAAGTCAGTAAGTCATAGTTTTGTTGTAAGAAATTCCCTTACGATCTTAATGGCATGGTGGTCAATGGCATACTGGCAATGGTGGTCATTGGCATACTGGCAATGGTGGTCATTGGCATACTGGCAATGGTGGTCAATGGCATACTGGCAATGGTGGTCAATGGCATACTGGCAATGGTGGTCATTGGCATACTGGCAATGGTGGTCATCGGCATACTGGCAACGGTGGTCATCGGCATACTGGCAATGGTGGTCAATGGCATACTGGCAATGGTGGTCAATGGCATACTGGCAATGGTGGTCAATGGCATACTGGCAATGGTGGTCATTGGCATACTGGCAACGGTGGTCATCGGCATACTGGCAATGGTGGTCAATGGCATACTGGCAATGGTGGTCAATGGCATACTGGCAATGGTGGTCATTGGCATACTGGCAATGGTGGTCAATGGCATACTGGCAATGGTGGTCATTGGCATACTGGCAATGGTGGTCATTGGCATACTGGCAATGGTGGTCATTGGCATACTGGCAATGGTGGTCATCAGACTATGAATTATTCAACTATGTCCCTTTGTGGATACAATTTGAATTGATGTCCCTATTAAAGCCATATGCCTCCTTGACATCTTTACTTTTTACTCAGGCTTCATCTATCAAGTCAGTAAGTCATAGTTTTGTTGTAAGAAATTCCCTTATGATCTTAATGCAAATAAAAAACATCTATAAAGTTCCAAATATATGGATCCATACACCAGTCTGTCATAATCTTGTCTTTACCACAGCATTATTGGACAAGACATGTGCAGCATGTCATAGGAAGGGGCTAAGATGTCTACAGGATTTCTATATTGATGGAAATGTTGCTTCCTTTGGCCAATTACAAGCAATTATAGTTTATCTAACTCTCATTTTTTCAGATGTATGCAACTTAGACATTTTGTAAGCGAGAACATCCCTCATTTGAAACCAAAGCGAAAGGACATGCTCTCTTGGAATTATTTTCAATTTCTCCGAACAGAAAAATCTCCTTTCTAAATTTACAATATTTTTTAGTAAAGAGCTTGAGTTGGCACTATCTATTAAGAGAGCATGGGAAAAAGAAATGGGTGATGGTTAGGGTTGGGTATCGTTTGAATTCAAACGATTCCGATTCCGATTCTTTGTTTCGATTACGATTCCTGACGATTCTCGATTCCAATTCTTCTTGTACCATGCCGGGATCAATGTGTTTGACAGGTAGTCCCTGGAAGGTGGTATGTATTTTGGGTTGAGAGTTTTCACCATATCCCTGCAAACATAAACAAACATGTAATGTTGCTGTTACTGTTTAGCCCAGTATCAATTAGCTTAGCTCTAATGTTATTGCTTAACTAACCTAAATGTTGGAGATTCCACCTCTGAAAAGGGATGCAGTCTTTTGACTATGTGTGCAATGACCTTTCTGTGGCACTCTTCCGTCTGTTGCACCGACATCTTCCCCATTGCCGCTACGGTGAACGGAGTACGCTGAGCACATCGCGGAGCCTGGCTAGCAGGTTGTAAATTGTCTATGAAAAAATACGCGGGCTACTTTGTTAGCTGCCTCAACGTTGGCGCAAAACACATTATTTATTGCATATATATTGTTTTACTTACCGGATTCGGACTGCAGTGCAGTCACCGAGGTGCCAGGCTGGGCGTCGGAGGAAGAGGCAGAGGAGGACGGTCGGCGCAGCGCGTCAAAGACGGGACACACATTTATTTGTACTCCATGAACTCGGAGGTGCTTCATCATGTTCGACGTGCACCCTCCTAAGCACGAAACAGTCCTGTCGGACGTGTTACATTCCGGCGATATT
The DNA here is from genome assembly GCF_033978785.1 of Entelurus aequoreus. NCBI lineage: Eukaryota > Metazoa > Chordata > Actinopteri > Syngnathiformes > Syngnathidae > Entelurus > Entelurus aequoreus. The sequence continues at coordinate 30,997,409 of NC_084744.1, read as the reverse complement.
TCATTTTTTAAAATAAAATAAAGCCACACTTTCGACCGCCGATGCCCGCTATCCATGCTTGACTGACTCGCTTGGCTACATAGGCTCGGCTATGCTAACACTTCCGGCGGTGGGCGCTTCTTCGTTGGTGTTCAGCGGCTTCTTCTTCCGGTCGGCGGACTTTTTTTTTCTTTTTCCGGTCGGCAGACTGGGTATCGAAACTAGGAATCGAAATTTAAACTGTTGAACGATTCCGGGAGAATCGGAAAGTTAGTCCCGGTTCCACTCGATACTCGATACCCAACCCTAGTGATGGTCTCCCTAATGAGGTATGGACGACTGCACTTTTATGCATTCATAAATGTTCAATAAACAGCAGACACAGGATCATTCAGTTCAAAGTCATACATAGGTTTCATTATTCTAAGGTTATTCTATCCTGCTGTGTCCCCAACCTGTGACAAATGTAAAGTAGATAATGGTACCTTGTTGCATTTATTTTGGAACTGTTCAGTCGTCGGTACATTTTGGTCAATGATTTTATCTTTTTTTTCTGCAGTTTTCCAAAGCCCATTCTTACCTGACAGAGACTTAGCCCTGTTTGGATGTTCAGTGGACTCATGAACTCTTCCCCTCTACACCCAATTTGCACTCTTAATGGGTACAGCGCTGGCCAAGAAAGTCATGGGGCGAGGGGGGGTTGTTTTGTTTTGTTTGCTTGTATTTGCTTTGCCGTGTGTTTTGTTTTTCCTCTGCTTGTTATATGTTCTGGCTGGTGTTATTTTTGGAAAATAATTAATACAAATATATGCAAAGGAGCGAAAAACAATGGAGTCAACTCCATAAGCAATGCATGGCCATTAAAAAAACAAACAAACAAAAACACAAAGCTTTGGTGTTAAAACAAGACAGTTAAAGTGAACTATTTATGTTGAAAAACTATTGGTGTGTTTTTTAAAAACGTTTTGGGGTTGTGCTTTGGTGTTAAAACAAGACAGTTAAAGTGGACTATTTATGTTGAAAAACTATTGGTGTGTTTTTTGAAAAATATTTGGGGTTTGTGTGATATAAAATGATTTAAAATGGATGAAAATCAAAACGATGAAGTTGAGTTGTGTGAAGCAGCTGCACAAGGTGGCAATTCAAATGGTGTACATATTGATGATGGAAGTGGTGGAGTTAAAGGCCTACTGAAATGAAATTTTCTTATTTAAACGGGGATAGCAGATCCATTCTATGTGTCATACTTGATCATTTCGCGATATTGCCATATTTTTGCTGAAAGGATTTAGTAGAGAACATCGATGATAAAGTTCGCAACTTTTGGTCGCTGATAAAAAAGCCTTGCCTGTACCGGAAGTAGCGTGACGTCACAGGTTGTGGAGCGCCTCACATCTGCACATTGTTTACAATCATGGCCACCAGCAGCGAGAGCGATTCGGACCGAGAAAGCGACGATTACTCCATTAATTTGAGCGAGGATGAAAGATTTGTGGATGAGGAAAGTGAGAGTGAAGGATTAGAGGGAAGTGGAAGCAATTCAGATAGGGAAGATGCTGTGAGAGGCGGGTGGTACCTGATATTCAGCTGGGAATGACTAAAACAGTAAATCAACACAAGACATATATATACTCTATTAGCCACAACACAACCAGGCTTATATTTAATATGCCACAAATTAATCCGCATAACAAACACCTCCCCCCTCCCGTCCATATAACCCACCAATACAACTCAAACACCCGCACAACACACTCAATCCCACAGCCCAAAGTACCGTTCCCCTCCGTAAAGTTCATACAGCACATATATTTCCCCAAAGTCCCCAAAGTTACGTACGTGACATGCACATAGCGGCACGCACGTACGGGAAAGCGATCAAATGTTTGGAAGCCAAAGCTGCGTACTCACGGTAGCGCGTCTGCTATCCAACTCAAAGTCCTCCTGGTTGTGTAGCTGCAGCCAGCCGCTAATGCACCGCTTCCCACCTACAGCTTTCTTCTTTGCTGTCTTCATTGTCCATTAAACAAATTGCAAAAGATTCACCAACACACATGTCCAGAATACTGTGGAATTTTGCGATGAAAGCAGACGACTTAATAGCTGGCCACAATGGTGTTCCAATATGTCCGCTACAATCCGTGACGTCACGCGCAAACGTCATCATACCGAGACGTTTTCAGCAGGATATTTCGCGGGAAATTTAAAATTGCACTTTACTAATCTAACCCGGCCGTATTGGCATGTGTTGCAATGTTAAGATTTCATCATTGATATATAAACTATCAGACCGCGTGGTCGGTAGTAGTGGCTTTCAGTAGGCCTTTAAAGGAACAGTAACACTCACAATGAAGGCATGAGGATGGAAGTGGTAGAGTTAAAGGAACAGTAACACTCACAATGAAGGCATGATGATGGAAGTGGTAGAGTTTAAGGAACAGTAACACTCACAATGAAGGCATGATGATGGAAGTGGTAGAGTTTAAGGAACAGTAACACTCACAATGAAGGCATGATTATGGAAGTGG
>NC_084744.1:30960291-30994882 GCF_033978785.1 Entelurus aequoreus | reverse complement strand
CACATTAGCAATGTATTTACCACATTAGCAATGTATAGTGTGTATTTCTTTAAAGTTAAGACTAGTTTAAAGTTATCTTCATTGAAAAGTACAGTGCTTTTCCTTCAAAAATAAGGACATTTCAATGTGACCCCAAACTTTTGAACGGTAGTGTATATATATATATATATATATATATATATATATATATATATATATATATATATATATATATATATATATATATATATATATATATATATATATATATATATATATATACATAAACATTGCTAATGTGGTAAATGACTATTCTATTTTCAGCCAATAACATTTTGAAGAGGAATATTTTAGATTATATAATAATTGGAGCCTTAAAAAGGTCAATAACTCATAACACCATTGATTTTAATTTATTATTGTTTTTTGAGCAATGACACTTAAAAACAAATCACACAAAAATTATTGGGGAACCAACTCTTTTTCTTTACTATAGTGGCCTCGATAACGGGAACCGGTTCTCAAAAAGGGATTCGAGTCCATGGCTTAGGTAACGTTAGTCTAACTAACATTACTGCAGTCCTGGTTGACATAAGAGATAACCTTATTTTAGCCTAAAGGCTACAAGTGAGCAAATATGGAAATCAACCGGCAACAGTTAACGTTAGTTACTCACCGGCACTGCAGGTTGAAGCAGAGGAAGAGGGGCGTGCCTCGTCATATCTGTCGCTGCTTCTCCACGTGTGGAAGACACGCCACGGTTCTCGAACGTTCAGGTTATGTACGGCCTGAACATGTTTCAACATGCTTGTTGTACTTCCCCCCCTTACATCCGGCAGTGGAGGCTCCTCTATGGGGTCTTGGGGCACTAGGAGGTTAACCCCTTTACTACTGTTACCCCAGGTGGCCCTTGGCAAAGGCCTAGTACCTGACTGCCCCCTAGCCAGGGATACGGTGAAGACCTCAACGGCGGAGCAGGCGGAAGACGGTAGATTTAAGAACTACCACAACGGCTGGGATGGCGGAAGAAGGCACCCCCACATCCATGTGGGCCCCAGTTATGGGGAAATAACGACCCAAGACCTCAACGGTGGAACAGGCGGAAGACGGTAGATTTAAGAACTACCACAACGGCTGCGATGGCGGAAGAAGGCTGCAGCAGAAAAGGGTCCCAAGTCGTCTTGGACTCCATGCCACTGGACCCTGACCCGGATCTGTCAAGGATCGTGTGGTGACTGTCTGTGCACCAGTCTCCCCATGCTAAACTAAGTCACGCACAGGCATCCTCCATAAAGGGATACACCTCTACCAGGAGGATCGTCATACTCCTTTCGAGTGACCACCGATGATGATGATGATGACATGAGAGCGAAGCCTAGCAATAATTGCATATTGCTGTTTCCTCGTCGTCATTTTTTTGTAAAATGAAGCCATGCCTTGAGGCGTTTTTTCCGGTCCATTGTCGTTGCTGCTTTCTGTGTCTGCCGCCGAATGACTGATCTACGTCATTTCCTGTGATGTCCCACAGGAAACGCCTGTGGGACATCACAGGGCGGGATTCGTTCCCAGGGATTCGAATAAAGAACCAACTCTTTTTCTTTACTATAGTGGCCTCGATAACGGGAACCGGTTCTCAAAAAGGGATTTGAGTCCATGGAATCGGTTCTTTTCTTATCGAACAACCGGGAGAACCGGTTTCGAACATCATCCCTAATGATTTGCCCGAATGCCTGGACAGGACAGATAAGAAAATACATAAATAAAACAAATTAAAAATATATACACTACCGTTCAAAAGTTTGGGGTCACATTGAAATGTCCTTATTTTCAATGAAGATAACTTTAAACTAGTCTTAACTTTAAAGAAATACACTCTATACATTGCTAATGTGGTAAATGACTATTCTAGCTGCAAATGTCTGGTTTTTGGTGCAATATCTACATAGGTGTATAGAGGCCCATTTCCAGCAACTATCACTCCAGTGTTCTAATGGTACAATGTGTTTGCTCATTGGCTCAGAAGGCTAATTGATGATTAGAAAACCCTTGTGCAATCATGTTCACACATCTGAAAACAGTTTAGCTCGTTACAGAAGCTACAAAACTGACCTTCCTTTGAGCAGATTGAGTTTCTGGAGCATCACATTTGTGGGGTCAATTAAACGCTCAAAATGGCCAGAAAAAGAGAACTTTCATCTGAAACTCGACAGTCTATTCTTGTTCTTACAAATGAAGGCTATTCCACAAAATTGTTTGGGTGACCCCAAACTTTTGAACGGTAGTGTATGTTTTTTTTTTATACTTTTTTTTTATTCGATTAAGAATTGTTACAAATAAGAATGATTAGATTTTTTGACACCCCTATTATTTAACTATTTTATATCAAGCCTAATAGAATGTTATTCCACTTATGTTGTCATTTAAACTGATAACCATAAATATTAATGGCAGGTCATTTATCTGGAGATATTTTTATTGGGCATTGCAAAGTTGATCCACTTCAGGTAAGTGTCGGCCCCCCTTCTAAGTCTGCGGGTGTTGTGCGGTGGAGTTTGTGGCTATTTAAAGTCATCAAACACAAGAACACCTGACAGCCAAGCAATAATCACGGGAAGGACAAGGCAAAAATACATGCTGACACATTCTTCACAAAAGAGCGCGTTGATGGCGGACTATGCTCTGAATGCCAAAGTGGGAGTGAACGCATATAAAATCCAATTATTCGGCCACACGTGGAAAAAAATCAAACTGGAATATTATCTGAACTTGTTATTTCGACCGCCCGGCTTCAATAGCTCAATGCCCCGACCCGAAATATTGCTAGAAATAGTCATAAACACCTGCTTTGCAGTTATGTGGCCCCCTCACATTCCGAGAAGATTTATCGCTCATTCATGCACGCTTTCAAGACAGGAGAGAGGCAACTGCAAGAAATGTGAACCAAGGCAGATCTTTCACATCCATGCAGGATATACAGGGAGGTCGTATATGCTTCACGCTCAAGATATGTGGCCCCATAACTGATAGTACTCTGTCTGAAGTCTTGAGGCATGACATCTTCCTGCTGTCTTACATTGGACTGGTGATTCTCCTTTAACACGACAACAGGCTGCACAGGTGTGGTTTTACTACGTACAGTGCATCCGGAAAGTATGCATATTTTATAGATATGCATGCTGGTTCTAGCTATTGGGCTGTTTCTAGTTTTATATTTTATTCATTTTTTATTATCTTTGATTATTATTATTATTATTATTATTACTATTTTTTTAAATTTGTTTTTATTATTATTATTATTTTTTACACTGTGGCACTTTGAGGTTCTTTGCTCAATGTAAAGTGCTTTTTAAAAATAAAATCTATTATTATTATTATTATTATTATTATTATTATTATTATTATTATTATTATTATTATTATTATTCACAGTGTTTCACTTTGTCCTCAAAATTCTACACACGATACCCCATAATGACAATGTGATTTTTTTGTTGTTGTAATTATGGCAAATTTATTAAAAATAAAAACATAAGAAATCACATTTTGTTTGCTCGAATTAGTGATTCCACTTTTATTCTTTGGCTTTTAACGCTACGTGAGTTGTGTGGTCCTCTGTCCTCTGTAGTCCTTTGTGTTTTTTATACATCCATCCATCCATCCATCCTCTTCCGCTTATCCGAGGTCGGGTCGCGGGGGCAGCAGCCTAAGCAGGGAAGCCCAGACTTTCCTCTCCCCAGCCACTTCATCCAGCCTGGGAACGTCCCGAGGCGTTCCCAGGCCAGCCGGGAGACATAGTCTTCCCAACGTGTCCCGGGTCTTCCCCGTGGCCTCCTACCGGTCAGATGTGCCCTAAACACCTCCCTAGGGAGGCGTTCGGGTGGCATCCTGACCAGATGCCCGAACCACCTCATCTGGTTGAGATGGTTGAGAGGTCTCCACACCTCTCGATGTGGAGGAGCAGCGGCTTTACTTTTTTTAATCATATTTATTTTTATATTGTTTTTATATTTATTTATTTTTTGTTTTTATTCAGTCATTGGTGGAGCTACGGATAATATTTGAATATTGTTTTTAATATTGTTGTGCAGCACTTTGGAAACATTTTTTGCTGTTTAAATGTGCTATAAAAATAAAGTGGATTGGATTGGATTGGATTGTACTGTTTAAAAAAAGATGACTCCCTTTATGTCTATAGTTTTTTTCTATTTATTTATCATCTGTTTATATTATTTTATTTATTTATTATTATTTTATTATTTATTTATTTGTTAATATCATTATTACCTTGTTTTTTGTTTTTTGTGTGCTGTTTTTCCTCTTTTTTTGGGGGGGGGGGGGGGTGGCATCGTTGGTATGTATATATATATATATATATATATATATATATATATATATATATATATATATATATATATATATATATATATATATATATATATATATATATATATATATTTAGGGCAGACAATAGATGTATGATGTATGGAAATATGATGTAATTGATTATTGGAATTGGAATATCTGACGCTGGATGTCAATAAAAAGAAAAAAAAAAGAAAATGAATCACATGGACATAAGTATTCACAGCATTTGATCAGTACTTTGTTGGTGCACTTTTGGCAGCAATTACAGCCTAAAGTATTTTTGAATACAATACCACAAGCTTGTTGGTTTTCATTCAGCGGCGACATCGGCAGACCCACTGGAGATGCGGGCCGCGCCCGCGTCAGACCCACTGGAGATGTGGGCGGCGACCGCGGCAGACCCACTGGAGATGCGGGCGGAGACCGCAGCAGACCCACTGGAGATGCGGGCGGAGACCGCGGCAGACCCACTGGAGATACGGGCGGTGATCATGACAGACCCACTGGAGACCCACTGGAGATGCGGGCGGCGACCGTGGCAGACCCACTGTAGATGTGGGCGGAAACTGTGGCAGACCCACTCGAGATGCCGGCGACCACTGCGTAAGACCCACTGGAGATGCGGGCGGCGACCGCGGCAGACCCACTGGGGATGCGGGCGACGACTGCGGCAGACCCACTGGAGATGCGAGCGGTGACCGCGGTAGATCCACTAGAGATGCGGGCGGCGACCGTGGCAGACCCACTGGAGAAGCGGGCGGTGACCGCGGCAGACCCACTGGAGAAGCGGGCGGTGACCGCGGCAGACCCACTGGAGATGCGGGCCGCGCCCGCGTCAGACCCACTGGAGATGCGGGCCGCGCCCGCGTCAGACCCATTGGAGATGCGGGCGGAGACCGCGGCAGACCCACTGGAGATACGGGCGGTGATCATGACAGACCCACTGGAGACCCACTGGAGATGCGGGCGGCGACCGTGGCAGACCCACTGTAGATGTGGGCGGCAACTGTGGCAGACCCACTCGAGATGCCGGCGACCACTGCGGAAGACCCACTGGAGATGCGGGCGGCGACCGCGGCAGACCCACTGGGGATGCGGGCGACGACTGCGGCAGACCCACTGGAGATGCGAGCGGTGACCGCGGTAGATCCACTAGAGATGCGGGCGGCGACCGTGGCAGACCCACTGGAGAAGCGGGCGGTGACCGCGGCAGACCCACTGGAGAAGCGGGCGGTGACCGCGGCAGACCCACTGGAGATGCGGGCCACGCCCGCGTCAGACCCACTGGAGATGCGGGCCGCGCCCGCGTCAGACCCATTGGAGATGCGGGCGGAGACCGCGGCAGACCCACTGGAGATACGGGCGGTGATCATGACAGACCCACTGGAGACCCACTGGAGATGCGGGCGGCGACCGTGGCAGACCCACTGTAGATGTGGGCGGCAACTGTGGCAGACCCACTCGAGATGCCGGCGACCACTGCGGAAGACCCACTGGAGATGCGGGCGGCGACCGCGGCAGACCCACTGGGGATGCGGGCGACGACTGCGGCAGACCCACTGGAGATGCGAGCGGTGACTGCGGTAGATCCACTAGAGATGCGGGCGGCGACCGTGGCAGACCCACTGGAGAAGCGGGCGGTGACCGCGGCAGACCCACTGGAGAAGCGGGCGGTGACCGTGGCAGACCCACTGGAGAAGCGGGCGGCGACTTCGGCAGACCCACTGGAGATGCTGGCGGTGATCATGACAGACCCACTGGAGACCCACTGTAAATGCGGGCGGCGACCGTGGCAGACCCACTGTAGATGTGGGCGGCGACTGCGGCAGACCCACTGGAGATGCGGGTGGCGACCGCGGCAGACCCACTGGAAATACGGGCGGTGATCATGACAGACCCACTGGAGACCCACTGGAGACCCACTGGAGATGCGGGCGGCGACCGTGGCAGACCCACTGTAGATGTGGGCGGCGACTGCGGCAGACCCACTGGAGATGCGGGCGGCGACCGCGGCAGACCCACTGCAGATGCCGGCGACCACTGCGGAAGACCAACTGGAGATGCGGGCGGCGACCATGGCAGACCCACTGGAGATGTGGGCGGCGACCATGGCATACCCACTGGAGATGCGGGCTGTGACCGCGGCGGACCCATTGGAGATGCGGGTGGCGACCGCTGCGGACCCACTGGAGATGCGGGCGGCGATCGCGGCGGACCAATTGGAGATGTGAGCAGCGACTGCGGCAGACCCACTGGAGATGCGACCGGCGACTGCGGCAGACCCACTGGAGATGCAGGCAGCGACTGCAGCGTCGCTGCCAGCAAGCCGTCCTGCTTCAATGAGGTCATCCCAGCAGGGAATCATGGTAACATCGTGGACGACCTCACTGTAGCTGTGCCTCCCCAGCTGCACAGCTACTCATAAACCCCCCAAGGGACGGATCCCAGACGTCCCCAGAGAGACCAACAGACTACAAGGATGGGTGGGAGGGAGCTTAATGAGAGGCTGAAGAACGTTTCAATCAGTGCCAAAATCTTATCAAGCTGCTGGGGCATAGAAATCTCTGCGGGGTCACTTACTGGCTGGATAATTTCTGTCACGATCTGGTGAGCGTTGCTTGCAGCGTGACACCAAGGATGAAGAGATAGCAGACGGCTTGCAGGTAGAAATATATTTATTGGCAACAGGGAGGTGCACAGGAAGCCGACTAACAAGTAGAAGGATCCAGCACAGAATGAGGCACCCAGGTGGAACTAAATAAAACTAATTAATGAGAATCCGGTGTGCTGGAAGGACGTGCTTCAAAACACAAAGACCAAACAGGAAATACTGACAAAACAAGAGTAACGGGACAGGAAGTGATTAAAAAACACAGGAAGTAGAAACGAGAAATAAGAGCACTGGACAGGAATTAAAACGCCAAATACAGGAAAACACAAACATGACCAAACTGTCAGTAGCAATTTTGACACTTTGCCACGTTATCTAAGGTGATTTTACATGGCTTGTCACGTTATTCAATGTAGTCTGCCACACCATTCCACGTGGTCTACAACATAATTTAATGTGGCCACCACATCATTTTAAAGTGGCCCATCACGTTATTCAATTTGGTCTACCACATAATTTATGTGGCCCACCATGTCATTTTATGTGGTTCTCTCACGTTCTTCAATGTGGTCAGCCACATTGCTAAATGTGTTCTGCCACATTGTTAATGTGGCCTGCCATATTATTTAAATGTGGCCCGTCACACCATTCACTGTGGTCTGCCTCATTATATAAAGTGACCTGCAACATCATTCAATGTGGTCGATCACATAATTAAATGTGGCCTACCACGTCATTTTATGTGGCCCGTCACATTATTCACAGTGGCCTGCCATATTATTTAAAAATGGCCTGTAACATCATTCACTGTGGAACGCCACAATATTTAAAGTGACTTGCAACATCATTCAACGTGGTCGATCGCATAATTTAAAGGGCCCTACCTTATCATTTTATGTGGCCCGTCACATCATTCACTGAGGCCTGCCATATTATTTAAATGTGGCCTGTAATGTCATTCACTGTGGTCTGCCACATTATTTAAAGTGACCTGCAACTCATTCAATGTGGTCGATCACATAATTTAAAGTGGCCTACAACATCATTCAATGTGGTCGATCACATAATTTAAAGTGGCCTACAACATCATTCAATGTGGTCGATCACATAATTTAAAGTGGCCTACAACATCATTCAATGTGGTCGATCACATAATTTAAAGTGGCCTACAACATCATTCAATGTGGTCGATCACATAATTAAATTTGGCCTACCTTATCATTTTATGTGGCCTGCCATATTATTTAAAGTGACCTGCAACATCATTCAATGTGGTTGATCACATAATTTAAAATGGCCTACCACATCATTTTATGTGGCTCATCACATCATTCACTGTGGCCTGCCATATGTTATTTAAAAGTGGCTTCTAACATCATTCACTGTGGTCTGCCACATTATTTAAATGTGACCTGTAACATCATTCAATGTGATTTTCCAAATAATTTAATGTGGCCATATGAGGGCAGCCATAATTACAATGTGGCCCTCAACAGGACTGCCTGTGTCTGAAAGAAATCACTGCACATAAGCGGTAATGCCTGTGAACTTGGATCACTCAGGCAGTACAGCATCAAAAAGCGACATCAGTGTGTAACGGACATCACCACATGGGCTCAGGAATACTTTAGAAAACCACTGTCAGTAACTACAGTTAATCGCTATATTTGTAAGTGCAACTTAAAACTGTACTATGCAAAGCGAAAGCCATTTATCAACAACACCCAGAAACGCAGTCGGCTTCGCTGGGCCCGAGATCATCTAAGATGGACTGATACAAAGTGGAAAAGTGTTCTATGGTCTGACGAGTCCACATTTCAAATTGTTTTTGGAAACTGTGGACGTTGTGTCGTCCGGAACAAAGGGGAAAAGAACCATCCGGATTGTTATAGGCGCAAAGTTGAAAAGCCAGCATGTGTGATGGTATGGGGGTGTATTAGTGCCCAAGACATGGGTAACTTACACATCTGTGAAGGCGCCATTAATGCTGAAAGGTACATACAGGTTTTGGAGCAACAAATGTTGCCATCCAAGCAACGTCTTTTTCATTGACGCCCCTGCTTATTTCAGCAAGACAATGCCAAGCCACATTCTGCATGTGTTACAACAGCGTGGCTTCATAGTAAAAAAGTGTGGGTACTAGACTGGCCTGCCTGTAGTCCAGACCTGTCTCCCATTGAAAATGTGTGGCGCATTATGAAGCCTAAAATAGCACAAGGGAGACCCCCGGATTGTTGAACAACTTAAGCTGTACATCAAGCAAGAATGGGAAAGAATTCCACCTGAGAAGCTTCAAAAATGTGTCTCCTCAGTTCCCAAACGTTTACTGAGTGTTGTTAAAAAGAAAGGCCATGTAACACAGTGGTAAAAATGCCCCTGTGCCAACTATTTTGCAACGTGTCGTTGCCATAAATTCTAAGTTAATGATTATTTGCAAAAAAAAAAAAGTTTTGTCAGTTGGAACATGAAATATCTTGTCTTTGCAGTCTATTCAATTGAATATAAGTTGAAAAGGATTTGCAAATCATTGTATTCTGTTTTTATTTACCATTTACACAACGTGCCAACTTCACTGGTTTTGGGTTTTGTACATTTACAGGATACTTTTTGATCGTTTTATGAGTACACTGCAAAAAGTCAGTGTTCAAAAACAAGAAAGAAAGAAAAAAAATAAAATTAGGGGTATTTTACTTGAACTAAGCAAAATTATCTGCCAATAGAACAAGAAAATTTGGCTTGTCAAGACTTTCCAAAACAAGTAAAATTAAAGCTCCAAGCAGCGATGGACAGGACCGACTTTGACGGCACATAAAATCCAAACCGGAGCAGTATTTAAAACTCTTTTAATCAGAAGGGTTCAATCTCTCTCCTGTGCTAGTTTGAAGCCGAAACGACAAACGCGCTCAGAGGAGATAATGTTTGAAAAAAGGTGACCGGTTTTTACAAAACTTTTGTTTTGAAGGGGGAATTGCAAACTTCCTGTTGATTTTTGCTGGGGGTTGTCAATATATGAAATGTAGGTCTAAGTGAGACCTACATAGAGGTTTTTGTTTCATGCAATTTTGAGTTTTGGGGTTGTTTTTTTTTATTAGATCGCAATTTTTGCCAGTCCTGATGTGTGTGTCCAGTTTGGTGAGTTTTGAAGCATGTTAAGGGGGTCAAATTACAGCTCAAATAGGCGAAAGTGACTGTTTTTAGTCAACTTTTGTTCTGAAGGGGGAATAGCCAACTTCCTGTTGATTTTTGCTGAAAGATGTCAATGTATAAGTCAGACCTACATAGAGGTTTTTGTTTCATGTCTCTACGACATTCCTACCGGAAGTTACAAGCAGTTTTGTCTGTGTTTTTTCCTAAGGGGGCGCTAGAGCGCAATTTTGAGTTTTGGGGTTTGTTTTTTTTTATTAGATGGCAATTTTCGCCAGTCCTGATGTGTGTGTCAAATGTGGTGAGTTTTGAAGCATGTTAAGGGGGTCAAATTACAGCTCAAAGAGGCGGCCGGTTTAATAATAATAATAAAACCTTACAATTTCAATAGGGTCCTCTGTCCCAAAGGGACATTGCGGTCCCTAATTAGCTAACCTCAATGAACCCAAAAATACCTTAAAATAAGTATATTATCACTAATAACAAGTGCACTTTTCTTGGTAGGAAAAAATTATGAGACCTTTTTGCTCAATATGTTGAAAAATATTCTTAAATGAAGTAAATGCTAGTGCCATTATCTTGACATAATGATATGTGCTCGGCATCATGATTTTTTTTTCATGCTTGAAGTAAGTAATTATTACTTTAAAAAAGTAGTTTTATACTTGTGAGTGTTGATGACACAGCTTTGCAACAGTTGATATTCTAGTTTCAAGCATGTTTTACTCAATATAGGTCATCAATTCTCAGCAACAAGCTGTAATATCTTACTGAGATCATTTAGGACCAAAACACTTAAAACAAGTAAAACACTCTAACATAAAATCTGCTTAGTGAGAAGAATTATCTTATCAGACAGAAAATAAGCAAATATCACCCTTATTTGAGATATTTCATCTTACTTAGATTTCCGTTTTTGCAGTGTAGAAAACAACACATTTCATGGGGGGGAAAAACAGGACACACTTGTGGAAAACATTCCGTTTTTTCTTGAATGTCTCAAGATTATTTTCCTTCTCCCGGAGCTGCCGTGGAGGTTTCCGGAAAGGTCAGACTGGAAAAAGAGTGTCTCCGGCTATTCTTTACGAGCTCTATGACAGGAAGTCACCTGTCACAGTAAGTCCGGCCTCCGCAGAGCTGTGGTTTACAACGAGGGGGAGCCGCTCTCACGGGTGTTGCACGTTTGAGTCTTGACTGTAAAGTTAGTCCGAGGAGTACGGCGGCGATTCTTAAAATGTATGTGGGCCATGTTTAGCTGAAACCAATACAGGTATGTGTGGAACTTGACACACTCGGGGACGCAATGGCCAGCGTGTTCATACGGGGAGCGAGCGTTTGTAAGACACGGCGTGGAAATCACGTAAGTGGGACTCTTTTTGCATGCAAAAATTGGCCAGGAATGCTTCCAGGAAAGCGTGGCGACGTTAATGCTTGGTGTCACTCACACTGTCAGAAAGTGGTCCCTGAAGCAGCTGGGAATGTAATACAACCAGGAAATTACTCATCCACCAAGAATTTGTTGGCTTGTTTTTGTCCTGCGCAGCCCAATTAGATGATTTCCCCCTGCATCTGCTTGTTTGTTGTCCACTGCGTGGTCACTCGGAGTTTCACCGCAAAACTTGGGAGACAAACATTTTTTTTGCAGCAAATCCAAGAGTGCTCCTGTTGTTTAGAGCAGTGTTTTTCAACCACTGTGAGATACCGTCTGGTGTGCCGTGGGTTAAAACTATTTTTTGCAAACCAGTAATTATAATCCGCTAATAATGTGTTGTTGTTGAGTGTCGGTGCTGTCTGGAGATCGGCAGACTTACCACGTTATACTCTTCCATATCAGTAGGTGGCAGCAGGTAGCTAATTGCTTTGTAGATGTCGGAAACAGCGGGAGGCAGCGTGCAGGTAAAAAGGTGTCTAATGCTTAAACCAAAAATAAACAAAAGGTGAGTGCCCCTAAGAAAAGGCATTGAAGCTTAGGGAAGGCTACGCAGAACGAAACTAAAAACCGAACTGGCTTACAAAGTAAACAAAAACGGAATGCTGGACGACAGCAAAGACTTACTGCGGAGCATATAATGACATGACAATCGACAATGTCCCCACAAAGAAGGATAAAAACAACTGAAATGTTCTTGATTGCAAAAACAAAGCGGGTGCGGGGATTATCGCTCAAAGGAAGACATGAAACTGCTACAGGAAAATGCCAAAAAAAGAGAAAAAGCCACCAAAATAGGAGCGCAGGACAAGAACTAAAACACTACACATAAAAAACAGCAAAAAAGTCCAAATAAGTCAGGGCGTGATGTGACAGGTGGTGACAGTACACTTACTTTAAGACAAGAGCTACATTGATGCATGCTTGGTTATGCTTTAAAGTCATATCCAACAATTGCGACAACGACTTTATTGTCAATATCGACTGCCGAGTTTCATTTTTTAATGATTTCTGCTGGTGGTGTGCCTCCGCATTTTTTCAATGAAAAAAATGTGCCTCGGCTCAAAAAAAGGTTGGAAAACACTGGTTTAGAGGAAGTTGGACCACCGTAAACCATACTTGCCAACCTTGAGACCTCCGATTCCGGGAGGTGGGGGGTGGGGTGGGGCGTGGTCGGGGTTGGGGGCGTGGTTAAAAGGGGAGGAGTATATTTACAGCTGGAATTCACCAACTCGAGTATTTCATAAATATTTCATATATATATATATATATATATATATATATATATATATATATATACACATATATATATATATATATATATATATATATATATATATATATATATATATATATATATATATATATATATATATATATATATATATATATATATATATATATATATATATATATGTATGAAACACTTGACTCTCAGTGAATTCAAGCTATATATATATATATATTTTTTTTTTATTATACATATAAATAAAAGAAATACATGAATTTCAGTGTTCCGGAGGCTATCCAGTAGATGGCAGTATTTTCCTGTTTAAGAGTGTCACAACATTGCTGTTTACGGCAGGCGAACTGCTTTACGGTAGATGAAAACGTGACCGCTGTTGTTGTGTGTTGTTACCGCGCTGGGAGGACGTTAAGGAAACTGCCTAACAATAAACCCACATAAGAAACCAAGAACTCGCCCTCGATCATTCTACAGTTATAACGTGATTGGGCAGGCACGCTGTTTATATCGTGGGAAAGCGGACGTGAAAACAGACTGTCGCCGCTGTCCCCACTCAGGTCCGCATGGAGCTGGAGGGGGCGTGGCCTCCAGCTCCGGCTTAATTCTGGGAGTTTGTCGGGAGAAAATTTCTTCCGGGAGGTTATCGGGAGAGGCGCTGAATTCCGGGAGTCTCCCGGTAAAACCGGGAGGGTTGGCAAGTATGCCGTAAACACATTGGCATTACTTTGTTTGCAAACTGGGGTCCAAACCTGTGTTGTCCCGGGACCAAAATGTATTTCGATTAGGGATGTCCAATAATGGCTTTTTTGCCGATATCCGATATTCCGATATTGTCCAACTCTTAATCACAGATTCCGATTTCAACCGATACCGATATATACAGTCTTGGAATTAACACATGATTATGCCTAATTTTGTTGTGATGCCCCGCTGGATGCATTAAACAATGTAACAAGGTTTTCCAAAATAAATCAACTCAAGTTATGGGAAAAAAATGCCAACATGGCACTGCCATATTTATTATTTTTTTTAACATGCCTCAAATCAGCAGCTTGGAATTTGGGACATGCTGTTCTGTTGTGTTTATGTTGTGTTACGGTGCGGATGTTCTCCCGAAATGTGTTTGTCATTCTTGTTTGGTGTGGGTTCACAGTGTGGCGCATATTTGTAACAGTGTTAAAGTTGTTTATACGGCCACCCTCAGTGTGACCTGTATGGCTGTTGACCAAGTATGCCTTGCATTCACTTGTGTGTGTGGAAAGCCGTAGATATTATGTGATTGGGCCGGCACGCAAAGGCAGTGCCTTTAAGGCACGCCCCCAATATTGTTGTCCGTGTGGAAATTGGGAGAAATTTGGGAGAATGGTTGCCCCGGGAGATTTTCGGGAGAGGCTCGGAAATTCGGGAGTCTCCCGAGAAAATCGGGAGGGTTGGCAAGTATGACTGGGAGACGCAACTGCTCTGTACTTCTCCCTACGTCCGTGTACCACTCCGTACAGCGGCCTTTTAAAAAGTCATACATTTTACTTTTTGAAACCGATACCGATCATTTCCGATATTACATTTTAAAGCATTTATCGGCCGATAATATCGGCAGTCCGATATTATCGGACATCTCTAATTTCGATACTTTTCTAAATAAAGGGGACCACTTCTCTTTTGTAAAGTAAATCTGTGGGCATCTACATCAAATATATGATTTGCCTGAGAAGCTGAACAGGACAAAAAAATTAATAAAAAAATAAATAAATTAAAAAAAATAAAAAATAAAAAATAAAATTTTTAAAAAAAAAAATAAAAAAAATAAAAAAAATAAAGGGGACGACAAAAAAATTTGCATTATTGGCTTTATTTTAACAAAAAATCTTAGGGTACATTAAACATATGTTTCTTATTGCAATTTTGTCCTCAAATAAAATTGTGAACATACAACAACTTGTCTTTTAGCAGTAAGTAAACAATCTAAAGCTCCTAATTTGTCTGCTGACATATGCAGTAACATATTGTGTCATTTTTATCCTTCTATTATTTTGTCAACATTATTAAGGACAAGCTGTAAAAATGTTAATGTACTGTTAATATCTGCTTACTTTCTGTTTCAACATGTTCTATCTACACTGCTGTTAAAATGTAATAATCACTTATTCTTCTGTTGTTTGGATGCTTTACATTAGTTTCGGATGATACCACAAATGTGGGTATCAATCTGATACCAAGTAGTAACAGGATCATACATTGGTCATAGTCAAAGTCCTCATGTGTCCAGGGACATATTTCCTGAGTTTATAAACATAATTTACATTTAAAAAAAAAAAAATTTTTTTTTTTTGGTGGTGTTTAAAAATGTCAATGTAATCATAGTAGTATCGACTTGATACGCTTCTGTACTTGGTATCATTACACTGGATGTTAGGTGTAGATCCACCCATTACGTTTGTTTACATTGTGACTCCGGTGAGCTACGGTGTGTAGTGAAGCATGTTTAGCTATTCCTCGTCCTGCAGGGATGATACTTGTAAGACACTTACTCTATTCGTTGCCATGGAAACCAGGATTAGTGATTTAGAAGTAGCTAAAACACTGCAGACTGCGCCTTGACGTTAGCCGCTAGCTAGCCATGTCTTATACTTAAAGCACCTCTTCCTGAGGGCGTTTCAGTGTTAAAACTTCACCTTTATCGTTAGTTTTTAAGCCAAAATGCGTCCATTCTCCCTTTTCTGTCTACACACTGTGTCTGCTTGTAAGTACTCCGTGTGTGTGCGTGTGCTGCCGAACATGCTCCTCTGCTCTTAAAACCAGCAATGTCATGGCGTGAAGGGTGGGGGACCGGTCCTTTTTAGAGGCGGTATAGTACCGAATATGATTAGTATCGCGGTACTATACTAGTACCGGTAGACCGTACAACCCTCGTCCTGACGTTGAGCAACTCAGACATAACGTTGAAACAACATGCTCTTTCACAACATTTAATCAATGTTGGGTTCTGACGTTGATTTGACCATTGAATTTTGGTCATGTCGCAACCAATATTCTACAACAGTGGTCCCCAACCACCGGGCTGCGGCCCGGTACCGGTCTGCGGACCGATTGGTAAGTAGCAATATAAAATATAACATATATGTCACACATGTTTTATGAGGAATATTTGGAATATGAAAATATTCCAATTGTTGTAAAGATTTTGAGATTATGAAGAATAACAACCCAGGTATTGCAAAAAAACGCATGGATTTTAAAGGCCTACTGAAAGCCACTACTACCGACCACGCAGTCTGATAGTTTATATATCAATGATGAAATCTTAACATTGCAACACATGCCAATACGGCTGGGTTAACTTATAAAGTGCAATTTTAAATTTCCCGGGAAACTTCCGGTTGAAAACGTCTATGTATGATGACGTATGCGCGTGACGTCAATGGTTGAAGCGGAAGTATTGGGACACATTGTATCCAATACAAACAACTCTGTTTTCATCGCAAAATTCCACAGTATTCTGGACATCTGTGTTGGTGAATCTTTTGCAATTTGTTTAATGAACAATTGAGACAGCAAAGAAGAAAGCTGTAGGTGGGATCGGTGTATTAGCGGCCGGCTGCAGCAACACAACCAGGAGGACTTTGAGTTGGATAGCAGACGCGCTATCCGACGCTAGCCGCCGACCGCATCGATGATCGGGTGAAGTCCTTCGTCGCGCCGTCGATAGCTGGAACGCAAGTGAGCACGGGTGTTGATGAGCAGATGAGGGCTGGCGTAGGTGGAGAGCTAATGTTTTTAGCATAGCTCTATCTAGGTCCCGTAGCTAAGTTAGCTTCAATGGCGTCATTAGCAACAGCATTGCTAGGCTTTGCCAGGCTGGAAAGCATTAACCGTGTGGTTACATGTCCAGAGTTTGGTAGTATTGTTGATCTTCTGTCTATCCTTCCAATCAGGGGCTTGTTTATTTTGTTTCTATCTGCATTTAAGCCCGATGCTATCACGTTAGCTCCGTAGCTAAACTGCTTCGCCGATGTATTGTCGTGGAGATAAAAGTCACTGTGAATGTCCATTTCGCGTTCTCGACTCTCATTTTCAAGAGGATATAGTATCCGAGGTGGTTTAAAATACAAATCCGTGATCCACAATAGAAAAAGGAGAACGTGTGGAATCCAATGAGCCAGCTTGTACCCAAGTTACGGTCGGAGCGAAAAAAGATACGTCCTGCACTGCACTCTAGTCCTTCACTCTCACAATCCTCATCCACAAATCTTTCATCCTCGCTCAAATTAATGGGGTAATCGTCGCTTTCTCGGTCCGAATCGCTCGCGCTGCTGGTGTAAACAATGGGGAAATGTAAAGAAGCCCTTCAACCTGTGACGTCACGCTACTTCCGGTACAGGCAAGACTTTTTTTTATCAGCGACCAAAAGTTGCGAACTTTATCGTCGCTGTTCTCTACTAAATCCTTTCAGCAAAAATATGGCAATATCGCAAAATGATCAAGTATGACACAGAATGGATTTAAATAAGAACATTTCATTTCAGTAGGCCTTTAAATGGGTTCATTTTTGACCCCACTCGTGGAAGTATTAGTAGGTTGTCCATCTAAGGGTTAATCATCAGCCTATTGATAGACCTTACCCTTCATCAATCCACAACTTACTTATTCACATGTGTGTTGTGTGTGACTAAAGCTGCACATGTAGCTGAGCTCACTGTGTTTTATCTCCAGGACCTGCAGAGAGCAAGAGGATCAACATGCAAAGTGTTGTTTTGCCGAGCCCAATGACTACGTGTTGACAGTGTTCATGATACCGCGGGTAGGTTCTTCCCTGGCCAGCATTAACACCCTGCATCTGTCATCCTGTTTACATTTTTAGTGTTTCTTTGTGCTTCGAATGTTTACCTAATGGCTATGACCAGGGAGTTCGCCATAACAGGGGCGAGACTATGGCCCAGGCACATCGTAAAAATGAAAGAGTGCTTATTCATAGATGCAGATATCTTTTGAGTAGCTGGCTAAATTGTGAATTTGACGGTAAACATGCACCAAAGGTAAGTCTGGCTTGATTTGTGGCTCCTCAAACCGTTCTGTCTTTAAGGAAAGCAAAACCGAACCATGTTTCATTCCAGGTCTTTTCAGCATTCTCTGCGGTCCACTTCAGCGAGTAAAGGAGGACGGGGATCATCAAGAAACATGTTCTTCGTGGCCGGGGCCAGGAACACGGCGTCAGGCGGCGGGGATGATAGGCGGTGAGGAACGACACCAGGTTGTTTTAATAATATCAATCCACCTCATATGTTCTGTTATGGCATCATCAGATCAATTTATAAGAAATTCCGCGAGGTAGACATACTGGACAAAAAGAAGACAGTGACGGCTCTCAAGCCCGGCGAAGATCGAGCTATTTTCCTGGGTCTTGGAATGATCCTGTCCTCTGTCATGATGTACTTTGTGCTTGGGATCACCATATTACGTTCGTACGCGGAAAGGTAAGGGTCCGAATTCTGTTATACTGTTATACTTTTCAGATACGGTAGTACCTCAACTTAATTGGTTCACCACGTTTGTATCTCAAATCAATGTCCATCGTAGGATCAGATGTTTTGGGCAACTCTTACGAGGTTCACTGTAGCATTTCCTACCCCAACTAAGGGCGGGGATGCTTGTAACTCCATTTTTTCGCTGCAACTTAAAGGCCTACTGAAATGAATTTTTTTTAAATTGAAACGGGGATAGCAGATCCATTCTATGTGTCATACTTGATCATTTCGCGATATTGCCATATTTGTGCTGAAAGGATTTAGTAGAGAACATCGACGATAAAGTTTGCAACTTTTGGTCGCTGATAAAAAAAAGCCTTGCCTGTACCGGAAGTAGCGTGACGTCACAGGTTGAAAGGCTCCTCACATTTCCCCATTGTTTACACCAGCAGCTAGAGCGATTCGGACCGAGAAAGCGACGATTACCCCATTAATTTGAGCAAGGATGAAAGATTCGTGGATGAGGAACGTGAGAGTGAAGGACTAGAGTGCAGTGCAGGACGTATCTTTTTTCGCTCTGACCGTAACTTAAGTACAAGGGCTCATTGGATTCCACACTCTCTCCTTTTTCTATTGTGATCACGGATTTGTATTTTATTTTATTTTTTTATTTTTTTATTTTTTTTTATAATGTCCTGCCGGATTTGTATTTTAAACCACCTCGGATACTATATCCTCTTGAAAATGAGAGTCGAGAACGCGAAATGGACATTCACAGTGACTTTTATCTCCACGACAATACATCGGCGAAGCTCTTTAGCTACGGAGCTAACGTGATAGCATCGGGCTCAAATGCAGATAGAAACAAAAGAAATAAATCCCTGACTGGAAGGATAGACAGAAGATCAACAATACTATTAAACCATGGACATGTAACCAGGGCCGGCCCGTGGCATAGGCCGTATAGGCAAATGCTAAGGGCGCCGTCCATTAGGGGGCGCCACGCCAGTGCCACAAATGTTGGAGAAAAAAAAGAAGAAAAAAAAAGAAAAAAGTTGGTACTATTATTTCTAAATACAAAAAATCCCACGTTAATTAAAATGCAAAGTAAAGCCTATTTAATAGAAATATTATTTGTTACAACATTACGACCCCTCCCTTCCCGTATCATGACTCTTTTTGGACGTCACCACATCAAAAAATCAACACAAGATGTCAAAACGGCCAAAACTGTCAGGTGCCCAGGGAAGAAAAAAGAGAAAATAAGAGGAGAAACGAGAAAAAGACAGAGATAGCAGGGAGGTAACGTTAGCCTACATGAAATTATTTGTCTGTTACAGAATGTGATAGTAACCTGGCTTTTTAGCATTAAGCTAATGTTACATGATTCAGCAATTGCTAATCAATAAATAGCTAGTTCTGTTTTAACGTCGGGTTAATATTGTGGAGGGGGCTAAATTGTTATGGAAAATAATAATGTAACGTTAGGTAATTACAGTACTCCCACCTTACATTCCTCAGGGACATTTGTATTAGATCTTTTAAGCAGGTGTTTTCTGTTTACATTGTTATTGCCTTCTGGTTAGCTAATGTTTTCCCTGCAGGTAATAGTCACTTTTCCACCCCTTTATATATTAGGTATAGTTGTAAACCTAGTTGTTAAAGTGCACATCATTAATGTTAAATAATATCACATGAGAGGGAATGCTGTTTTTTAATTTGAGCACTGCTGTGATTCGGTTAAAGATAATCATAACATAACATTCTCATATAATATGTTAATTTGCTTTCTTTAAGTAAAAAAAAAGGTCAAAGACAAAGCTATTCGGTTTCTTGTGAGTATATACACTTCACTGCCGATGTGGGGGGGCGCCACCTAAAATCTTGCCTAGGGCGCCAGATTGGTTAGGGCCAGGCCTGCATGTAACTACACGGTTAATAATTCCCAGCTTGGCGAAGCTTAACAATGCTGTTGCTAACGACGCCATTGAAGCTAACTTAGCAACGGGACCTCACAGAGCTATGATAAAAACATTATCACTCCACCTACGCCAGCCCTCATCTGCTCATCTACACCCGTGCTCACCTGCGTTCCAGCGATCAACGGAAGGACGAAGGACTTCACCTGATCATCCGTGCGGTCGGTGGCTAGCGTCGGCTAGCGTCGGCTAGCGTCGGCTAGCGCGTCTGCTATCCAAGTCAAAGTCCTCCTGGTTGTGTTGCTGCAGCCAGCCGCTAATACACCGATCCCACCTACAACTTTCTCCTTTGCAATCTCCATTGTTCATTAAACAAATTGCAAAAGATTCACCAACACAGATGTCCACAATACTGTGGAATTTTTCGATGAAAACAGACGCTGTTTGTATTGGGACACAATAGTGTCCCAATACTTCCGTTCAATCCGTGACGTCACGCGCAAACGTCATCATACCGAGACGTTTTCAGCCGGATATTTCCCGGGAAATTTAAAATTGCACTTTATAAGTTAAATTGGCATGTGTTGCAATGTTAAGATTTCATCATTGATATATAAACTATCAGACTGCGTGGTTGGTAGTAGTGGGTTTCAGTAGGCCTTTAAAACAGTGTTTCCTAACCATATGACCGGGGGACGGGGCCCATTGCTGGAGGGCCTCCAAAAAATATCTGTTTGTCAGCTGTTGTGCGTTTGGGCCGCAGCGGTGCGCAGTTGTAATACACTTTTCCACCACTTGTGGCAGTAATGACAAAGTCTGGCACTAAACTCATCTTTAGCGCAAAAATTAGGGCTAAAATGGTGTAGCTGTATTTTCATTTGCACTGCATGTTAATAATAATAATGATAAAAATGTTTTAATAATAATAATACATTTAATTCATAAACGCCTTTCAAAAAACCCAAGGACACTATAGATAAATAAACATATTATTTAATATTTTAGTTTATTTATTTTAGTACAACATAGATTTATGTACAGTACAAACCAAAAGTTTGGACGCACCTTCTCCTCATTCAATGTGTTTTCTTTATTTTCATGACTATTTACATTGTAGATTGTCACTGAAGGCATCAAAACTATGAATGAACACATGTGGAGTTATGTACTCAACAAAAAAAGGTGAAATAACTGAAAACATGTTTTGTATTCTAGTTTCTCCAAAATGGCCACCCTTTTACTGCTTTGCACACTCTTGGCATTCTCTCGATGAGCTTTAAGAGGGAGTCACCTGAAGTGGTTTTCACTGATTTTATACAATTAAATCTGATTCGAGGCAATCTTGTACAGTACAGACCAAAAGTTTGGGCACATTTTCCCATTTCAATGCGTTTTCTTTATTTTCATGACTATTTACTTTTTGGATTGTCACTGAAGGCATCAAAACTATGACACCTGTGAAGTAAAAACCATTTCAAGTGACTGCCTTTTGAAGCTCATGGAGAGAATGCCAAGAGTGTGCAAAGCAGTAATCAGTGCAAAGGGTGGCTAATTTGAAGAAACTAGAATATAAAACATGTTTTCTGTTATTTCACCTTTTTTGTTAAGTACATCAGTGACAATCTAAAATTTAAATAGTCGGGAAAATAAAGAAAACACATTAAATGAGAAGGTGTGTCCAAACTTTTGGCCTGTACTGTAAATCTATTTTCCGTCAGTTATTTATGAGTCTCTTCGTATGCAGAATATTTGGTTAGTACTTATAATTCTTATCAGCCTGACCTAAGCCTAAAGTCTTTGTGTTAAATACTAATCTTTGTGATTAACACATGATTTCTTATCATTTGACAAGGTAGTAAACTGTCAGTAGGTTAGATATGATTATTGAATACGATTAAAATCAAGGGTAAAATTATTATTTGTGTGGGCCCTGGGCCCGTTTTGTAGAGGAAAATTTAAGCCCTGAGGTCAAAAAGGTTAAAAACCAATGATTTAAAGCACAAGTATCAAACTCTAGGCCCAGGGACCAGATCTGGCCCCCCACATAATGTTATGTGCCCCACGAAAGCCTGGAATACAAGTGGGCCAATAAAGCACTTTATCTTTCTTACTAAATATATTTGTTTGTTTCTATTTTGAAAGAAAAATTGCATGTCTTTTAACTTTATTATTAACTGATCATGCAACAAACAATACAAATATTACATATAATCCCCAAAATGTTTTTGTTTCAATGAAATTAAATATCTGCATGTCACCCTGACTTAAGATTTCAAAGCAAAAAAAAAAAGATTTTAAAGTAAGTTAGCCATTAATTCAGTGTTTCCCACACATTCATTTATTTGTGGCGGCCCGCCACGAAAGAATTACGTCCGCCACAAATAAAATAAAAACTTTTTTTTTTTT
Source organism: Entelurus aequoreus (assembly GCF_033978785.1). Classification (NCBI taxonomy): domain Eukaryota; kingdom Metazoa; phylum Chordata; class Actinopteri; order Syngnathiformes; family Syngnathidae; genus Entelurus; species Entelurus aequoreus. The sequence continues at coordinate 30,972,321 of NC_084744.1, read as the reverse complement.
TTGTCCTGTCCAGCTTCTCAGGCAAATCATATAGTTGATGTAGATGCCCATATAGGCTGTTCAGATTTACTTTACAAAAGAGAAGTGTAGGATACTTCTCTTCTTGCCTTATTTGTATTTGACCACTACTGTCTTCTGTTTATTTGTTACTGACTGTGGCAGGACACCTCTGCCTCTGTTTCACTTTATGTTGCTGGTAAATAATATGGTTGTAGTAGTAGGCTAAAGTTAAATTATTTAGTATGCACTAATTAAAGGGGCAGAGTTTTAAGAGACATTTTAGCTTTTATATTTAATAAGATATATTTTTTGTAAGAACCACAATTAATAAATATATTTCAGTGAATAACTCATTGTTCAAATCTGTATATAAATATGTACATAAAGTGTTGTAATTATATTGTAAAATGGATGGATGGATGGATGGATGGACGTTTAAAACAAAACTGTTATTATTTATTAGTAAATATACATTTTTTTAGCCTTTTTAGAGAAAATCATATCATTGTAGTAAATTATGCAAATTACTCGATGATGTCATGGTGACCACGCCCATAGCCACGCCCCCACCGCCACGGGTATCTTGGCAGTTTATGGGAAACACTGTAATTGTTATGTAAAATAAATATAATAGTCATATGCTAATGCAACTGTGTAATAATAGCATGAGGTGAACATAAATTTTTTTTTTAATTTGCAAAATTCTAAAATAAAATATTTTTTTTGTATTTATTTATTTTTTAACAATAAACCAAATTTTCTTACCTGTTTTTCCTGTATATGGGATCCCCATACGTCCCAGAAATGTTTGATGAAACCATGGAGATATTTATTAAGCAATCTTCCCCAAACGAGCTTCAGTGACGTATTTACCCAAATACCTTTGTGCAAGTCAACTTATTGACTACAACTGAATAAAAATGGCTATTTATTTTTCTCTGTCCATTTGTTGCGGGGCAGACTGGAGCCTAAAAGCACATGCAAAAAACGTGTCATACAGTTCTAATGTATGTCTATTAGTAGATCCCAAATGGAAGCGCTAAAAACTACAACATGGCTGATGGGGTGGCGACGCAGTCGAAGGGGGCTTGTCCCAGAGAAGGACTTCGGCATGAAAATAAGCCCGCCTACAAAAGAATGCATACTGAAGAGACAGCCAGAAAGCGGCTTGAGGATGGTCTGTAAAACATAATCTGTGCATTATTTTGACCAAAGCACCACCATTACATGTTTTGTAGACCGCAAGAAAGTGTTTTGAATGTAGAAAAAAAAAAATCAAATGTCCCCTTTAAAGCATAATGATCAGCCGAGAGACAGCTGTTACTACAGAGGGCAGAAGAGTCAGAACTACGACTCAAGATCAGCGTTGATCTCCATTACACATTTTAGGTCGCAAAGCAGACGAGATATAGTAATGACATATATAAATTATTGTCCAAGCTTGAGAGGGTGAATACCAGCGTAAGGTTCCTATGGGTTTAGGCTCACACAGGCATAAAGGGCAATGAATTGGCAGATCAGCTGGCAAAGCAGACACAAACGCTAGAGCAGCAAAGAGAGGTACATCTGAGTAAAGCAGAGGCAAAATCATTCATGAAAGGAAATCTTTTCAAAATAGTGGCAATTACTCTTGAACATGAGTACAACAGGAAGATACTCCTATGCAATACATAACACAGTGGGAGCGGGAAGAACTGTAAGGGGGAGCACACAAGAGGAAGGAATCATATCACACATTGGATTAGGACACACCGGACTGAGTAAGAGATTGCACCTTATCGACAAACACCCAACAGGATTATGTGACAACTGCAATGAGGTAGAGTCCGTGGAACATACAATCATTCATTGTGGGAAGTACAGTACAGAAAGGAGAAAAGTAAGAGAGGAAGTTACTCTTAAAGCGTACTAAGCAGCGACCAAAACATTTTAGCGGAGTTTCTAGACCAGAGAGGTTTACAGTAGGTCATACTTGCCAACCTTGAGACCTCCGATTCCGGGAGGTGGGGGGTGGGGTGGGGCGTGGTCGGGGGTGGGGCGTAGTTGGGGGCGTGGACAAGATCACAGGTACAAGCGGCCGAAATGAGTTTCCTCCGCCGGGTGGCGGGGCTCTCCCTTAGAGATAGGGTGAGAAGCTCTGCCATCCGGGGGGAGCTCAAAGTAAAGCCGCTGCTCCTCCACATCGAGAGGAGCCAGATGAGGTGGTTCGGGCATCTGGTCAGGATGCCACCCGAACGCCTCCCTAGGGAGGTGTTTAGGGCACGTCCAACCGGTAGGAGGCCACAGGGAAGACCCAGGACACGTTGGGAAGACTATATATATATATATATATATATATATATATATATGTATATATATATATATATATATATATATATATATATATATATATATATATATATATATATATATATATATATATATATATATATATATATATATATATATATATATATATATATATATATATATATATATATATATATGTATGAAATAATTGACTTTCAGTGAATTCTAGCTATATATATATATATATATATATATATATATATATATATATATATATATATATATATATATATATATATATATATATATATATATTTATTTTATTATACATATAAATAAAAGAAATACTTGAATTTCAGTGTTGCGGTGGCTATCCAGTAGATGGCAGTATTGTCCTGTTTAAGAGTGTCACAATATTGCTGTTTACGGCAGACGAACTGCTTTACGGCAGACGAAAACGTGACTGCTGTTGTTGTGTGTTGTTACCGCGCTGGGAGGACGTTAATGAAACTGCCTAACAATAAACCCACATAAGAAGAACCCACCCTCGATCATTCTACAGTTATAATGTGATTGGGCAGGCACGCTGTTTATATCGTGGGAAAGCGGACGTGAAAACAGACTGTCGCCGCTGTCCCCACTCAGGTCCGCATGGAGCTGGAGGGGGCGTGGCCTCCAGCTCCGGCTGAATTCCGGGAGTTTATCGGGAGAAAATTTCTTCCGGTAGGTTACCGGGAGAGGCGCTGAATTCCGGGAGTCTCCCGGTAAAACCGGGAGGGTTGGCAAGTATTCAGTAGGTGGCGGTAATGTAACGTTGAGTGTCCCGAAGAAAAAAAAGAAGACAGCTCTTAACTCAAAACACTTTTAAGTTGGGGCACTCTTAAGTTGAGGTACCACTGTAATTGTTATTTGTGTTCCATTGTAATGCAAGCAGCAGTAAGCCAAAACAAATCCAACCCCCGCTGAATTGCTTTGAATGAGATTCCTCCCAGTGTGTTATTGTTCTTCTCAATTTGCATTGAATCGAGTCTCCGTTTAAATGTCAAAACAGTGTGTGGACAGAGGAAGGTGTGTGTGTTGTGCTCAACTCCACGGTCACAGCAGACATGAACTGTTCCTACAACTGTGGCTCAGACTGCTGGAGAGTCTCCAAATACCCCTGTTTGCAAGTCTACGTGAACGTCAATAACACGGGCCGCGTCAGTCGATTGTCTCACAATGAGGAGACGCAGGATGCCAGCTCTGAAGTGAGTACAAGGACTTCTTTAGCCTCAGTTACACGGGTGAACTACAGCTCACAGGCCATCTTTTCCTTGCAGTGTTTCTATGTGCCCAGGTGCCAGAAGAACAGCGCCCAAATGCACGCCATGATCGTGAACATCTCCGAGCGCCTGAAGGCCAACCAGCAGGTCCCGTGCTACTACGACCCCAGCGAGCAGCAGGATATGGTTCTCCTGACTCGGCTCTACGATCACAGCGTTGTCTTCCACTCGCTGATGTGGCCCTCGTGTATGTTTGTGGTAGGGGCCCTCATAATCGTCATGGTCAAGCTCACGCAGTACCTCTCCAGGCTGTGCGAAGAAATCGGGAAGATCAAGAGGTGAAGTTATTGTACTAAAGCCAGCAGACATGAACCAACGGACCATTCTGCGGATTGTTGCATTCGACTAAGGCATTTGGGGACGCTGACTCTCTCAAGCTAAAGTACAGAGTGAACGTTCCCAAGGAGGAAACTGGGACTTAAAGTACCAGTATAATGGAGAAACAAGTTTCCACTATATAGAAGCTATTATTATATATGATTTATGACACCAAAAGACTTCAAAAGTTTGCAAGTAAATAGATATGGTCAAAATAGTATCAATCTCACGTAGATTCCGAGCCATTTTGAGAGATAACGAGGAAGCCGGTCATCTGATCCGTGACGTAGAGGGAGGAACTACAGATCCCTTCTGAGTAAGGCAGAGGCAAAATCATTCATGAAAGGAATTACTCTGGGACATGAGTACACAAGGAAGGCAATTATATGCAATACAGAACACAGTAGGAGCGGGAAGAACTGTAAGGGGGAGCACACAAGAAGAAGGAATTATATCACACATTAGATTAAGACACACCGGGTTTAGAGACTGAGATTGAACCTTATCAACAAAGACCCAACAGGTTTATATGACAACTGCAATGAGGTAGAGTTAAAAATCGGTTGCGAATAAATAGATATGGTCAAAATAGTATCAATCTCACGTAGATTCCGAGCCATTTTGAGAGATAACGAGGAAGCCAGTCATATGATCCGTGACGTAGAGGGAGGAACTACAGATCCCTTCTGAGTAAGGCAGAGGCAAAATCATTCATGAAAGGAATTACTCTGGGACATGAGTACAACAGGAAGACAATTATATGCAATACAGAACACAGTAGGAGCGGGAAGAACTGTAAGGTGGAGCACACAAAAAGAAGGAATTATATCACACATTAGATTAAGACATACCGGACTGAATAAGAGATTGCACCTTATCAACAAAGACCCAACAGGTTTATGTGACAACTGCAATGAGGTAGAGTTAAAAATCGGTTGCGAATAAATAGATATGGTCAAAATAGTATCAATCTCACGTAGATTCCCAGCCATTTTGAGAGATAACGAGGAAGGCGGTCATAGGATCCGTGACGTAGAGGGAGGAACTACAGATCCCTTCTGAGTAAGGCAGAGGCCAAATCCTTCATGAAAGGAAATATTTTGAAATAGTGGCAATTACTCTGGAACATGAGTACAACAGGAAGGCAATTATATGCAATACAGAACACAGTAGGAGCGGGAAGAACTGTAAGGGGGAGCACACAACACGAAGGAATTATAACACGCATTAGATTAAGACACACCGGACTGAATAAAAGATTGCACTTTATCAACAAACACCCAACAAGATTATGTGACAACTGCAATGAAGTAGAGTCAAAATGGGTTGCAAATAAATAGATATGGTCAAAATGGTGTCAATCTCATGTAGATTCCCAGCCATTTTGAGGGATAACGAGGAAGCCGGTCATCTGATCCGTGACGTAGAGGGAGGAACAACAGATCCCTTCTGAGTAAGGCAGAGGCAAAATCATTCATGAAAGGAATTACTCTGGGACATGAGTACAACAGGAAGACAATTATATGCAATACAGAACACAGTAGGAGCGGGAAGAACTGTAAGGGGGAGCACACAACACGAAGGAATTATAACACGCATTAGATTAAGACAAACAGGGTTTAGAGACTGAGATTGCACCTTATCAACAAAGACCCAACAAGATTATGTGACAACTGCAATGAAGTAGAGTCAAAATGGGTTGCAAATAAATAGATATGGTCAAAATGGTATCAATCTCATTTAGATTCCGAGCCATTTTGAGAGATAACGAGGAAGCCAGTCATATGATCCGTGACGTAAAGGGAGGAACTACAGATCCTTTCTGAGTAAGGCAGAGGCAAAATCATTCATGAAAGGAATTACTCTGGGACATGAGTACAACAGGAAGACAATTATATGCAATACAGAACACAGTAGGAGCGGGAAGAACTGTAAGGGGGAGCACACAAGAAGAAGGAATTATGTCACACATTAGATTAAGACATACCGGACTGAATAAGAAATTGCACCTTATCAACAAAGACCCAACAGGTTTATGTGACAACTGCAATGAGGTAGAGTTAAAAATCGGTTGCGAATAAATAGATATGGTCAAAATAGTATCAATCTCACGTAGATTCCCAGCCATTTTGAGAGATAACGAGGAAGGCGGTCATAGGATCCGTGACGTAGAGGGAGGAACTACAGATCCCTTCTATATAAGGCAGAGGCAAAATCATTCATGAAAGGAATTACTCTGGGACATGAGTACAACAGGAAGACAATTATATGCAATACAGAACACAGCAGGAGCGGGAAGAACTGTAAGGGGGAGCACACAAGAGGAAGGAATTATAACACGCATTAGATTAAGACACACCGGACTGAATAAAAGATTGCACCTTATCAACAAAGACCCAACAGGTTTATGTGACAACTTCATTTGAGGTGGCACGCCACATCATTTTAGGTAGTTTTCCGCATAATTTATATGGCCCGCCACATAATTTTATGTGCTATGCCGTTTTAAATTTTGTGTGACCGCCACATCATTTTATGTGGACCCGCCACATAATTTTATGTGATAAGCCGTTTTAAATTTTGTGTGACCGCCACATCATTTTATGTGGGCCCGCCACATCATTTTATGTGATATGCCGCGTTAAATGTTTTTGGACCAACACATATTTTTATGTCTTCTTGCCAACTATTTTACGTGGCCCGCTACATCATTTGAAGTGGCCTGCTGCATAACTTTTTGCATCATTTTAAGTGGCCCGCCGCATCATTTAAAATTGCCCACCACAACATTTTATGTGATATGCCGTTTGAAATATTTTTGGACCGCCACATCATTTTATGTGGTCTTGCCAACTATTTTACGTGGCTCGCTACATCGTTTTGGATAGTTTGCCGCATCATTTAACATGACATTATTTGATATATATTTTATGTGGCTACATCGTTTGAAGTGGCCTGCTGCATAACTTTTTGCATTCCACTGCATAATTTTAAGTGGCCCGCCGGTTCATTTAAAATTGCCCGCCACATAATTTTACGTGGTCTGCCGCTTCATTTGATGTGTTATGCCGATTTAACCTAAGTGGCCCGCCAGATCATTTGATGTTATAGGCCAATTTAATTTAAGTGGCGCGCCACATCATTTTATGCCCTGACGAGTATTTTATGTGGCCTGCCGTTTCATTTTATGTGGCCTCCCGCTTCATTTCATGTGGTCTGCCGCATCATTTTATGTGATGTGCCAATTTATTTCAGGTGGCCTGCTGCATCATTTAACATGACATTATTTGATATGCCGACTTAAATTTGGTGGATATGGCCCGCCACGTCATTTTATGTGATATGCCACCTTAAATTTTGTGTGACCGCCACATCATTTTATGTGATATGCTGCTTAAAATTTTGTGTGACCGCCACATCATTTTATGTGGGCCCACTACATCATTTTATGTGATATGCCGAATTAAATTTTTTTGGACCGACACATATTTTTATGTGTTCTTGCCAACTATTTTATGTGGCCCGCTACGTCGTTTGAAGTGGCCTGCTGCATAACTTTTTGCATTCCACTGCATAATTTTAAGTGGCCCGACGGTTAATTTAAAATTGCCCGCCACATAATTTAACGTGGTCTGCCGCTTCATTTTATGTGATATGCCGCATTAACCTAAGTGGCCCGCCACATCATTTGATGTTATAGGCCATTTTAATTTAAGTGCCGCACCACATCATTTTATGCCCTGACTAATATTTTATGTGGCCCGCCGCATCATTTTATGTGGCCTTCCTTTTCATTTCATGTGGTCTGCTGCATCATTTTATGTGATGTGCCAATTTATTTCAATTGGCCTGCTGCATCACTTAACATGACATTATTTGATATGTGGCCTTAAATTTGGTGGATATGGCCCGCCACATAATTTTATGTGATATGCCGCTTTAAATTTTGTGTGACCACCACATCATTTTATGTGATATGCCGCTTAAAATTTTGTGTGACCGCCACATCATTATATGTGGGCCCGCCACATAATTTTATGTGATATGCCGAATTAAATGTTTTTGGACCGCCACATCATTGTATGTGGTCTTCCCAACTATTTTATGTGGCTCGCTACATCATTTGAAGTGGCCTTCTGCATAACTTGCTGTGTTCCACTGCATCATTTTAAGTGGCCTTCTGCAAAACTTGTTGTGTTTCCTGCTGCATAATTTTAAGTGGCCCGCCGCCTCATTTAAAATTGCCCGCCACATCATTTTATGTGATATGCCGTTTGAAATGTTTTTGGGCCGCCACCTCATTTTATGTGGTCTTGCCAACTATTTTATGTGGCTTGCTACATCATTTGAATTGGCCTGCTGCATAACTTGCTGTCTTCCACTGCATCATTTTAAGTGGCCCGCCGCATCAATTAAAATGGCCCGCCACATAATTTAACGTTGTCTGCCGCTTCATTTTATGTGATATGCCGCTTTAACCTAAGTGGCCCGCCACATCATTTGATGTTATAGGCCAATTTAATTTATGTGGCCTGCCGCTTCATTGTATGTGGCCTTCCGCTTCCTTTCATGTGGTCTGCTGCATCATTTTATGTGATATGCCAATTTATTTCATGTGGCCTGCTATGTCAGTTTAAGTGATATACCGCAATATTTTATGTGGCCTGCAAAAAAAACTCGGCTGTAAATAATAAAGCACTTTCTGCAAATATGATATACAAACCCCGTTTCCATATGAGTTGGGAAATTGTGTTAGATGTAAATATAAACGGAATACAATGATTTGCAAATCATTTTCAACCCATATTCAGTTGAATATGCTACAAAGACAACATATTTGATGTTCAAACTGAAAAACTTTTTTTTTTGTTGCAAATAATCATTAACTTTAGAATTTGATGCCAGCAAAACGTGACAAAGAAGTTGGGAAAGGTGGCAATAAATACTGATAAAGTTGAGGAATGCTTATCAAACACTTATTTGGAACATCCCACAGGTGAACAGGCAAATTGGGAACAGGTGGGTGCCATGATTGGGTATAAAAGTAGATTCCATGAAATGCTCAGTCATTCACAAACAAGGATGGGGCGAGGGTCACCACTTTGTCAACAAATGCGTGAGCAAATTGTTGAACAGTTTAAGAAAAACCTTTGTCAACCAGCTATTGGAAGGAATTTAGGGATTTCACCATCTACGCTCCGTAATATCATCAAAGGGTTCAGAGAATTTGGAGAAATCACTGCACGTAAGCAGCTAAGCCCGTGACCTTCCATCCCTCAGGCTGTACTGCATCAACAAGCGACATCAGTGTGTAAAGGATATCACCACATGGGCTCAGGAACACTTCAGAAACCCACTGTCAGTGACTACAGTTAGTCGCTACATCTGTAAGTACAAGTTAAAACTCTCCTATGCAAGGCGAAAACCGTTTATCAACAACACCCAGAAACGCCGTCGGCTTCGCTGGGCCTGAGCTCATCTAAGATGGACTGATACAAAGTGGAAAAGTGTTCTGTGGTCTGACGAGTCGACAATTCAAATTGTTTTTGGAAACTGTGGATGTCGTGTCTTCCGGACCAAAAAGGAAAAGAACCATCCGGATTGTTATAGGCGCAAAGTGGAAAAGCCAGCATCTGTGATGGTATGGGGGTGTATTAGTGCCCAAGACATGGGTAACTTACACATCTGTGAAGGCACCATTAATGCTGAAAGGTACATACAGGTTTTGGAGCAACATATGTTGCCATCCAAGCAACGTTACCATGGACGCCCCTGCTTATTTCAGCAAGACAATGCCAAGCCACGTGTTACATCAACGTGGCTTCATAGTAAAAGAGTGCGGGTACTAGACTGGCCTGCCTGTAGTCCAGACCTGTCTCCCATTGAAAATGTGTGGCGCATTATGAAGCCTAAAATAGCACAAAGGAGACCCCCGGACTGTTGAACAACTTAAGCTGTACATCAAACAAGAATGGGAAAGAATTCCACTTCAAATATGTGTCTCCTCAGTTCCCAAACGTTTACTGAGTGTTGTTAAAAGGAAAGGCCATGTAACACAGTGGTGAACATGCCCTTTCCCAACTACTTTGGCACGTGTTGCAGCCATGAAATTCTAAGTTAATTATTATTTGCAAAAAATAAATAAAGTTTATGAGTTTGAACATCAAATATGTTGTCTTTGTAGTGCATTCAACTGAATATGGGTTGAAAAGGATTTGCAAATCATTGTATTTAGTTTATATTTACATCTAACACAATTTCCCAACTCATATGGAAACATATTTGGTTAATTTTCTGGTCCATCCATTTTCTGCCGATTGTCCCTCTCGGGGTCACGTCACAACATGTAAATGGAATATTGTTGGTGGTTTCTGGAGGTTTTTAGAGGGTTTTATGGGCGCAATCAAGGATCCTCCATCTGTTGACTCAATTGTTAGCTATTTATTTACAATTTACAATTTCTTGTCTTACTTAAGGATTGTGAATGATAAACAGCACATCTGTTTCCAAGTTTTTGCATGTTCCCAGTATGACTGGTCTGATCTTTTTTTTTGATTGATTGAGACTTTTATTAGTAGGTTGCACAGTGAAGTACATATTCCGTACAATTGACCACTAAATGGTAACACCCGAATACGTTTTTCAACTTGTTTAAGTCGGGGTCCACTTAACTTGATTCATAATAATTCATAATATGGTCAGAGGGCAGAAGCGGAGCGGAATATTGAAAATGGCCGACTGAATTTGTGGCATTTTGTGATGTTTCGACGGCGTTTTCACATACTTTGTGGATTGTAAACACAATTGGATATGTTTTAATGGCTACAATGAAACAATAATAAGCATATAAAGTCAACTTGTTTTTCCATTATCCTGCTACTTTAACTGGTTCTAACATTGGGTCATAATTTGTCTCAAATTGGATTGTTTGGGGGGACTGTTTACACCTTTTCTGCCTTTAATGTGAATTATTTTCTTTCTTTTTACCTTGATTTAACCAGGAAAGTCCCATTGTGATTAAAATATAGAGGCCTGAACTCATAATGCCACATATGATGTATGCATCAATTACAATGCCAGGCTTCTGTATGGTCGATACATATAGATTGAAGCAAGAATGCAGAGAAATGTTCATTATTTTGATATCATAGACTGAAATACAGTATGCTCATAAATATTCCAGTGACCAAAACACAAACAGAAGGTCTCTAGTCTTCATAAGGGAACACAAGGAACATCATTTTTTCTATTAAACGTTCCACTTGTATTTCAAATACTATGCTTTGTCTGTTAGAAATCAATTCATTTTTTTGAGGCATTATTAAATGAAAAAAAAAACTAATACAGAGTATACGTAAAAATATTAACATTATTTAAATTGTATTTATTTTTATTCAGATTCACTTTTTTGTTTCATTGTTCTGATGTGTAATAGTTCAAGCATATACACATCAGGGAGGGCCTTTCAATTTTGTTCTCCCATTTTTATCAACTCCTAATTTTTATTCGAGTTGTATTTACACTTTTTTTTATCCATTAAATCAATTTATTCTTATTTATTATTAGTGTATTTTTTATGTATTGTTAAAAATGATCTGGTCACGCAGAGGACATGCAAACTCCACACAGAAAGATCCTGAGCGCAGGATCGAACCCAGGACCTTCGTATTGTTTTTTTGTTTTTTTTAATTGTTTTTTTTATGTCCTGTCCAGCTTCTCAGGCAAATCATATAGCAGATGTAGATGCCCATATCGGCTATTCAGATTTACTTTACAAAAGAGAAGTGTAGGATACTTCTCTTGTTGCCTTATTTGTATTTGACTTTATTAAATGCATTTATATTATCATTTGGTGCAGCCGGGCCGGAGCAGGAGGGGATAGAAAGAGAAAAAAAGGAAGACAGAGGGGGGAATTGTGGGGACAAGAGGGGGATTAGACAGAGAGACAAAAACAACAACAGCAAACACAACAACAACAACAACAACAGAGCAACATCAGCAAATACGACATGTACAAATATGATGGTAAAAGTAATAGCAAATAAGCAGTTAGCGAAAATTTCAAAAAATATATAGATATGACAATGAGCATTATTACACT